>NW_020955480.1:396559-618997 GCF_003031625.1 Empidonax traillii
AGTGACAAAATGCACTGGTGATACAGCATCCACCTTAATGGGCAGAGTTGCTGCTTCCAAAAGGGGCTGGGAGTGAAGACAAGGTGGAGAAGGCAGAGGTTTGGGGAGAAAGGGAAAACCAGCTCTGCTGCATCCATGGAGCAGGGCCAAGCTAGACACCCTGCCCTAAGGGTGCAGGGAGCCCCTGCCCCAATTTCCTCCACAGCTGGGGAAATGTGAGCTCCCATCAATTAACCCCCATTTCTCCTGTCTGTCCCTTACACTAAGTTTCTCTCTTGGAGATTTTATTATCGTAATTCCTTTTTATTTTGGCCTTGGAAAACAATTCATCACCCTCAGGCAGCACAGATTGGCCTCTGCCAAGGTTGATGATCATCTCCTGTGCCATCTCCACCTAAAGCACAGGGGCAATTTGGAGCTTCTTCTGTCCTAAAGCTTTGCAAGGGATCACAGCCTGGTGTTTGACCTTCTGCTGCCACCCCAGCCACCTTCCCATGCCCTGGGCAGGAGCACCTGTCGGGACTGTGGCAGAGGCTTCTGCAGGCAGCCACCCCCTTGCCCATTATTTAACTGCAATCCAGAGACAATTTTTCTTGGGAAAAGCTTTTAAGCTTGATCAGTGATGGGGTTAATATTGTTTGCCCTGTGTCTCAATTTTTTATCTGTATTAATGGAAAGTGCCACGGCAGGGTTTTCCACAGCAGCACTACAGTGCTGCTTTCTTGGCTTGTTTTATTTTAAAGGCTGGCTTGCAGTGACTGATCACGCTGCAGCACAGCAGTTACCAGCCACGTCCCCACAGAAGCTGCCCAGACACCCCTGCCAACGGTGTGATGTCTACCCTAAAGCCCAGAGTTTGTCCCCAAAGAGCCATCTTTCCTGTGCAGTCCATTCTGCCACTGAGGGCCGGAGCAGGGAGGGAGCTGAGCAAGGCTGTGTGCAGCAGCAGAGAGGTGAGCTCTATAATTGTACACCTGCCTGTGTTTGTTCTCTGATGGCTCTTTGGGGACGCTCGGTTACATCACGTTCAAAAGAAAAGGACAACAACACAAAACAAAAAGCAACTGCAAGTTAAACAAGGAGAAGCCTACTGGGGCTGCCAGGGAAGTTGGATGCTGGTTCCTGCCCAAGGCAAATAGGCATGGGAGCAGAGCCTGGGTCCAGCTCAGACAGAAAGGCAGGACAGGGACATTTGCTTCCCCCCTTTCCTACCCACAATACTCCATGTTTGCAGAGCCCTGCTTCAAACAGAGATATATTATATATATTTTCACTCTGTGCTTTTAGGTCTTTGATTCCTCCAATTTATTTGTTCTTGTCTTTGTGGGCTTAACAGTCAAAGCGTATTGTAAGTCATTGCTTGTTAATCCAATTTGGCTCTATTTAGATATTGCAGTTTAACATCAAACATAATATAGAATAATGTCCAGAAGAAACAGAAATGAGATCCATGTCTCTGAACCTTGCCCAGTGATGGCTTACTGCTTTCTTTGCTAATTTATTTTCTCTTTGGCTTCATCGAGCTGGTCTTCATGCCTGAGCCACTCACTGCAAGGGGCACAGGGGTGGGGAATCTCTACCTTGGGGTGGGGAATCTCTACCTTGGGGTGCAGTACAGCACCCCTAGAAACTCTCTTCCATGTGAAAAGGACAGCCAGCCAAGGCTGCAGCCCCAGGAACCCTATCTTAGCCATGCTGGGGAGCTCAGGGGACCAGTGATGGGTTCTCACAGGTCTGGGTGGGCAGCAGCTCCATAGGGAGCCCAGCCCACCTGCAGCACCCTGCTCTCCACACCGACTGTTCCTGTTATCTATCAGTCGTGCATGGCACGACCAGAGCCAGAAACAGACCTGCCTAGCACAAGTCCTCCCATCCAGCCCCGGTTGGGGCTCACTGCCGCCCAGGATCCTTCCCTCAGCACTCAGCACCCGCCAAGCAATGAGATCCAGCACATCCCTAGGGACCAGCGGCGTTTCCAGACAAGCACGCATGAAATAAGGATCCCGTTTTTGTCTGCAGCAGACGCTCAATCCCGCCCTCCGGCCGCCCACCTCGGCCCTTCCCGGCGCTGTTACAGAAGCCCAACGCGCGGTCCCGCAGCTGTCTCAGCAGGGGAGAAGCTGCAGCTCTTTCAGGGGCGCCGGCGGGGACAGAGGACAGTGACAACTGGCTGGGGAACACAGCAGGGACATATCTCCAACCTGACACCTCCGAGCTCCCAGCCCACAGCCGGCACAGCAAGCTGATGGGTCTCGGAGTGGAGGGAGGTTATTAAACTAGGAGCAAGCCCAGCAACCGCGGGGCCCTGGCAGGTTCTGGATCGGGGCTGGTCTGGGATGCTACAGAATCCTCCCTCCGTGGAGGTTTCAGCCCCGTTTTGTCTGAGCCCACAGTCAGCCCATACCCGGCCCTGGGCTGGGGCTCTGCATTGCCCCCAAACCAGTCCCCCAGTGACCCTCACTGCAGCCTGGGCAGCCCCGCAGCTGCTGCTCCTGCACCTCCCACTGCTGATATTCAAGGGCAGCTCACTGAGACAATCCCTCCCCCGACAGAGTCAGCTCCTACCTGGCAGACAAGTCCATGGTGCTGGAACAGCTCTGGCCCTGGGCCCTCGGTGCAGGCAGGGTCACAGCCTGGAGATGCTGCAACAATCCACTGCCTCTTTGGGCACAGGCATCGCTCTGGAGCAACGCTAACACCACTCCCCAGATAGGCTCCAAACAACCACCAGCCTCCCCTCCACAGCCTGGATTTATCTCCTTCTCCCCACCTACCAAATGACTCACTAATGAGGGTGCAAACAAGCTGCAGCTGCAGGCACTGGGCTGGCTGTGAACTGTCACCTGGGATCTCCCTGCCAACACACACCTGTGCCAAAGCTGACCACAGCCCCTGCTGCATTGCTAGAGCCTTTACCGAGGGTTTAAAGTGATGGGAGCCTGTTCTGGTGCAGTTAACTCCAGATGACCCCTGTTCCCTGTGTGCCCCAGATATGCAGGGTGATGCTCGGCTGCACAGTTCAAGCATCTTCCCAACCCAGGGAAGGGGCTTCTCATGTCCCTGTTTTGTTCCAGTTCCACTTTGGTGTCACCCTGACTGAGCCACTGAATGAGTAGAGTCCATTGGGGGGAGCATTTAGCCTTGTAACCACAAAGCACTCAGATGCTCTGTGTCTAACAGTGGTCCATGAAAGGCTAATTCAGAGGCAGTGGATACTCCTCACCATCTCCCACAAGCCTCCAAAGCACCCTCCTGAAAAACTAAGGAAAAATTCTTTTCTCCTCTGCCATGTCTCAGTGGAGAAGTGTGTTTTGAAGGTGTTTCCTACCTGTGCTCAACTCTGTCATAGTTGTGTTTCCCCTGAAGGTGAGGAGTGGCAGTGCAAAGGACCAGCACCATGCCCAGTTTCACAGGGGTGAGGAGAGGGGCTCTGACACTGGAACTCAGAGCCTGCCTGTCCAAGTGGGTCACTTGTGGGGATGGTGATGACCCCTCCTCAGGGTCAGGAAAGTTCTGCCTGAGGTTTGCAGCCTCTCGGATGCCAAAGCAGATCAGCTGTGGTACAGGGACAGGCACCCAGCCACGTGCTGGCTTCTGCAGGACCAGCACCTGGAGCCCATCAAAGCAAAGCCACTCAGGCATATTTAACCAAACACTTACTTTCCATTTTATTCAATAATTGCTTTAATACTAAAATGCATTAGATGCTCAAAGCAGAGAAAAGAAAATCACATTTAGGTGAAAAACAAAGTTCTCATCAGATGAAAAAATCCCAGTGTGGCAGGTACACCATTTGGAAACAGAATCGTAATAATTTAATAAAGCTGCTTTATCATCTTCATAAAATAGACAGAATGGTGATTCTTTTTTTTTTTCCTTTTTCCATTTTGTTGTTTACAATGATTCAATCACTGTGAAAATGTACATAACATACATATCAGCATATACAACAATTTATTCTTCATATACTCGGCAACGGAGACACCATGACGAGACGTACCGCGCTCAGTCCCGCGGCAGCCCAGCCACCGCCGGCCTCGCCAGGCTGCAAGGAGGCGTGTGCTGCTGAGAGCCAGTTCCATGAGGAGTGTTTGGAGATTCTATCCCAGCTTAGATCAGCTGAACATCAGCTGATGCTGGCGAAGGCTCCGTCTCAGTAGTGCTTGCAGCGAGGGCAGCTGGGCTTCTCCCCGGCGGGTACCGCAGCTCACAGGTTGGATCAGAGATTACCCATAGCTGCAAAAGCAGCTGTAGCAACAAGACCATCAATTTTCCCCAATGACAGACAAATGTGTTTTCCATTCATAATTAGTTTTTTTTTCCCCCCAAGAATAATTTCAACATACCCATCAGACAGTGTGTTCTTTACAAAAGCAACTTGTTTCCTATTTGTAAAAAAAATCCAAAAAAATAAAAAAAAAGAAAGGAATTCACTTCTGCACAACGTGTGATCCACAGGCCACCTCCAGCTCACAACAAACAGAGAATGGCAACAACCTCAGTAGGACAGTGCTCAAGGGGGATTTTTCCAGCCATCAGTCATCCCTCCCAGCCCTCCACCATTCCTCCCAGCATAGTCCTGCAGCCTCGAGGGTGGGAAGAGCCAGGGGCACCCCAGGGAGCAGGGAAGAGTTCAGCCCCTTGGCCCCCAGCCCCAGGGCTGCTCCAGATGGGTCCTCGTCATGCTCGGGGGAGAATCGTCGGTGGCTGCTGCTCTCCTGGATAAAGAGGGGAGCAGAGCAAGTTTGCCCGAAGGAAACCAACGGATCCCAGCGATTTTTCCTGAACCAAATCTGAGGACAGGTTTAAGTTACTAAAAAGCACAATAATTACATCTGGAACTCTCCCAAAAAACCTTCCCACCCCCTGCAGCTCGGAACATTTTTTGCATGGCCAGTTCTGATGCAACTAGGAAAAAAATCAAGAGACTGCGATTTGCCCAGGAGCCTGAACTCATCTCGAGTGACACAGAGGGACAGTGACAGGAGTACCAAAACATTCTGGAGAGGGCCAAGGCAGAGAAGCTGGGGCCACTCCCTGGGTCTCCCCTCAGCCCTGCACAGCGAGGCCGTACCAGGGAAGGGCCCCTCGCTCAGCATCCCCTGCTGCAGCCTGGGTCAGCCCAGAAAACTGATGTTTAAACGATTTTCTTGCAGGCATAAGGGTTTACTGACCTCTTTAATGCCCCCTTTTAATAGAGAATTATTTCACATTCTTTCTCAGCTGTGCTTTTATTCAGAGTGGCAAGGAACGTTTCCTCTGGGTAAATTAGAGAAATGTTTCTATTTTTTCTTTTTTTTTTTTTCTCTCTTCCTTTTCAGTTAGCATCTATTTTTCATCCAAAATGCTGGGCTGGTGGTGGCAGCTCCGCAGGCAGAGGGCAACGCTCGGCAGAAATTAACTGCCGGTGCTTTTCCAGACAGCTGGGGAGGATGGGGGGGGGACCCACAATCCCCATCCCACGATGGGGCAGCTGGGTCCCATCCTGACAGAGAGGTGGGGCAAACGATGGGGACACATGGGGTTGTTGCCCTGTGAAGCCAAGAGCGTCTGACATACGGGGCATCGCAGCCTCTATCTTTCAGCAAATGCATACGAGAAGCTTCCCCCCCAAGAAAACCTCCCTGAGCTGACAAAACCAGGTAACATCAGAATAAACCCAGCCTGATGGTTACAGAACACCCAGTTACTCCAACAGCCTCAAGCCAGCCCCTTTCTTCTTTGCTTGTGTTATAATAAAAAACACATTTGGGGAAAAAAACCCCAGAAATAAATGACAGCAGTAACGGTACACAGGCAGGAAACACGGCAGGAACAGAAACAACATATCCCTGAAAAATGGGCTCAGAATCCAGAACACGGGGGAAAATCCCCGGTTTGCTCTCTGGAGAGATGCAGGACATCACATTAACACATGGGATGGGAGCTGAATGAGGTAGTCATCACACCAGTGAGGGAAGTGTAACAAATTTCATTAGATGACTGTTTTTTGTTGATTCTTTCCCAATTCCTGGACCTAGCAAGTGGCAGGGGGAACAGGCTGACTGTGGACCTGTCTCAGACTGGCTATGGCTTCAGCCAAGATCAATTTGCCCTGAAAAAAAGAATGGCTGGAGTTTAATTTTATTTTGAGGATAATAATGATTGGATCTTGTTTTCTTGTTTTCATTTAAATAAATCAAAGTAACAAATACTTTATCATGATATGTAGACCTAGAAAGACTTTTTCTCTAGAAACCACTAATTTCGACTTGCTGGTACAGCAAACATTGGCAAGAGCTATATATTTTCCCTTCCATAATCAATTTTAAATTCTAGGAAACATTATTTAGGGTAGGAAAAATCTGTTCAGTGAAGGGTTAATAATAATAGTAAAAATAATAATACACTAACTGAAATCCTCCTACCTTACTCATACCTCACTGAGGAATTATCACTGCAAGAGAGCAGAGAGCTGTGGAATCCCTTCCCTCTCTCCCTTCTACAAAATGGCTATTAAAGTAGCTCAATTTTTAAATCAATTTTATATGAGTAAATTTGTACCCACACAAAAAAAGTCCTTAATTATGAGAAAAAATAATGAATTGCTTTAATTTTTTCTCCATTAAGAAGGCACATTAATTGAATTAGTAGCGTTGTTACATATCACCTGTCTGCCCCTAAATTAACATCACTATTGCTCATTCCATACTTATTTATGAAGCAGGGGTAGAAAGAAATCAGAACAGTCTAAAATCCATGCCATGATGACATACATACACACACACACACTTGGTGTAATTGTAACTGGGAAACACTGACTTAGATGTGTGTGTCTAATTGAGAAGGTAATTTAGATCTCTTAAATAATTCCATCTCTTTGATTTGGAAATGATTGGAGATGGGGGATATCTAAATCTGGGAACTGGAAAAAAACCAAAACAACCAACTTCTGGAAAAGAAACTTTCCATGCATTGCCTTAAAATCACGCAAAAGAAATGGATAAGGGAGAAAGTTCAGCACAGTGCATCTGACAATTGCAATCCAGGCAGGATTTTCCTCAAAACATCTTCCCGTAATGCCCTGTCACTGCCCTGCAAGAGCCAGGGGAGGCTGCAGGCAATGGTGGGGGCTGGAAGAAGTGCTTGCTCCACCGGGGCTGCAAAATGCAGGTTCCCCAAAGTTTAAGTAAGATGATTGTGATTTTTTTTTTTTTAAATTCTTTTTTTTTAAGCCTGAAAGCCTTTTGCCATCACTAGACATACAGTAATTTGCAATATCAAATACAGTAATAGTACAGATAAGCATGTGACAGCAAAAGGATTCATAGTTGCAGGGATGTCCATAGCAAAACACCAACACCTTAAAATACAAACAACCTCGTGTTGGGCGAATGTCGAAACTCACCCGACTGTCACTTTGAACAGTCGCACACAAGAAACAGCCGCTACTTTGTCCAGACTACAAAACCGCTGGGGTGGTTACTAAAGATGTCCGAATAAGGAATTTGCCACTCAATTCTTTTCCAGGAATGGAAATTTATCTTTGTTTTGAGATATAAAAATATATAAACTCCAAGGAGGGGATACCGAGCACTCCTGAGGAATGGGGGGGTTCTCGCCTCTGCCCCCGCCACCCGCCGCCTCCCGGCAAAGCAAAACACCGGCTACTCCGCTCTGGCTGCACACCCCTGCCGCCTGTCGAGACAAGTGGGATTGTCACATTAACGATAGCTTCATTTATAAACAATACATTTAGGGAAAGCTTTTAAATACAGCAATCTGTGAACCATTGGTAAGCGATAAAAACAATCTGCGCTGGGAGTCGTGCGGTCCCTCATCCTCATCCTTATCCTCATCCTCCTGTCGCCGGGTGCTGCTCAGAGGACGATGTCCTTTAGTCTCCGGGCGCCAGGCGAGTCCTTTTCCCGGCGTTCCTGCAGGAGCGGGTTGCCCTCCTGCCCACTGCTCTCGCTGTCCGCCCCCCGGGGCTCTGCCTCCGTCGGCCGGGAAGGGCCACTGTTCCCAAAGGGCTCCCGTTCCCGGTTGCCGGCACAGTGCCCAGCACCGTAGGGCGCCGCCGGTTTGCCGGACAAAGGGCTCTTCAGGTGGAGGGGCGAGGTGACGGGGCTGACGGCCTCGCACCCGTTGCCCGCCTCGCGGACGGCGCCGCTCACCTTGGGGCTGCAGGCGGCCGGGTCCACCGTTCTTTTGCCTTTGGGGTTGGCGAGCCGCTCCTCGGCCGCGGGCTCGCCGCCCTCCTTGCCGAAGGTGGCGAAGGTCCTTTTTGTGCTGCAGTCTGCGTAAGGCTCCGTGTCCACCGCCGTTGCCTCGATGGAGAGAGCGATGACGTTCCTCCCGTGCTCGGGGGACTTGGCGCGGCTGGGGACGGCACCGCGGGGCATCCAGCACCTGTCCGAGTGGCCCAGGATGCGGCACTCCTCCCGGCAGTGAAATCCTTCGCTCTGATCTGTGTGGGGAGAACACAAAGGATGGTGAGGAGGGGAGCCCAGCTGGGGGTGCCTACCAACCACGCTGAGCCATCCCCCCACTCCCAAGGAGAGGTGATCCTACCCCAAACAGCAGTGATTCTAACTCAAACAGCAACTGGCTTTAAGGCAAGGCTCGGAAGAGGGATTGTGCTGCCATTTCTTGGCTGCTCTACAGACTGGAGTTCAGTTTCCAACAGGTTGTGTGTCACCTGCCACCACCAGACGAGAAACCTGGGGAAGGAGTGACGGCAGTAAATCCATCACAGCAGGTCTGCCCTCAGAGCCAGTGGTTCCTGGGTTTAGTGACCGGTGTTAAAAGCCACCACGTTTTAAGCCACCTTGGTTTGACACGACATTTAAGCTTGACGTTTCACAGAGGTGGGAAAGGAACAGAGGGAGGAAAGGAAAAAGGGAGGAAGGGAGGTTCTTTTTGGTTCTGGTGTATATGTGTGTTTTAACTTGTTGCTTTATCCCCACTGACCTCCCACACAACAGAGGCTTTATAAATCTCCAAGATTGTCCACTCCACTGAAGATTAAATGTGTCATTCCCAGTGCTGGGGCTTTATTCATATGAGAGCAATAAAGATCCCTTCTCTTGACTTGGGGCTGTCCCAACACCACTTTACAGTGCTGAAATATGGCGTGGTGGTTTAACCCTTTCCAAGGACCCTCCATTTCTAGGTCCAAGGGCTCCCAGGCAAGTGCAAACCCTTGTGCCTGGTGCTTGCATGCATTCCCACGCTGCTGGCCGATCCCAAGGGACTGCACAGCTTCACCCCTACATCACAGATGGACAAACTGGGGCCCAGGGAAACAGCCAGGCTCAGCCAAGTGCAAAGCTGGAAATCAAATCCAGCAGTTTCACCATCCACAGACTTTACGGAGCATCCGACTGCGGCTCCTGCCGAACACCACAGGATCCTGGCCACTTTTCAGTCTCGGCTTTTCCTTCATTTGATAAGAGCTTGTAATTTCAGCTGGCCCTCTTAAAGCACAACCTTTCCCTATGCAAAGACCTACCTTCCTTCCTACCATAACCTACACACACGCAAAGCAGCATTAAAGCACTAATGCCATTACCCATACGAGACCGCGCTCGGTCGGTGCCGGTTTGATGGATCGAAGGTGGCAAAGGTGCAGACTCAGCCTGGATTTCCTCCCCGTCTGTCTGCAAACCGTTCATTTTGATGCTCTGTACATCTGTGTGCATAACCTCCGCTCCTCAGACACATTGGTATTTCCACCACATTCGAGCACTAGGGCGGCTGATAAAAATTCTTAGCACATAACACAATGCACCAAAATATGAGCAGCTTAACACTTACAGAGAATAAACGAGTAAAAGGCAGACATCAAAAAAAAAAAAAAAGAAAAATAATACCAAAAAAGGATTTTTTTTTTTTTAAAGGAGAAGAAGCCAATTAATTGAAAAATCTATGGGTAAAAGATCAGCTTTTTCTCTACATCAGAGCAGTGACACAGTGGTGTGGAGCGTGGCTCTGGGCGGAGGGGAGGAGGTCTGGGTTTTGGCAGCTGCCTTTACAGCAGCTTGAGAGAAGGATGCCCTGAGCCCTACGCACAGAACAACCTGCACCAGGCTCTAAAAGCCCATGATCTTATACTTTGATTCTGTTAATTTCAAGTACTTGAGCAAAATAGGAAGAAAAAAAAGAAAAATTGCCCAGAAAGTGTTGCTGTCTCCCTATTTATCCACAGCTTAACTTCAAAAGGGTGCTACAGGCATACAAAGTTGTGTATTCTGGCTGTGATAGCACAGGACTTGGTGATGGCTGGAGGGGCTACAGAAATATCTTGGATTCTCATCCCCGATGAGACACTGATTTATTGTGCTGTGTGACCTTGGGCACGTTGCTGGAGCACACATCACTTCAGTCTCTCCACAAACATGAAAGGCCAGATCCTGGGAGCGTGCTGGGCTGGCTGGTCCAGTGTGGGAAGGCACAGGGGAGCTGCTGTTTCTCACCTTCCTCACTCAGAATCATGGCTCAGCCCCGAATCTATCCAGCCAAGGCAAACCACTCTCCAGAGAGAGCACAGGCAGGTTTTTCTTGCCTTGATCCATTTATTCCAAGCTGTCATATTTTACAGTTAAAAACAACAGGAGGACTTCCCTGATCACTGCAAGTGGATACTACTCAAAGCCTAGAAAGGGACCCATGCTTTAAGAGCAGTTTCACTGAAGACCTGGTGTGGAGCCTATCTGCCAGGGAGGTGATCAGCTTTGGACACCACAATGCTTGTCTACAATTTGTACCAGCAGCAGCTGAAATGCAGGGAGGAGAAGAGCTGAAAAGCATTACATTAAATTACAGTGTTTCAATCTTTTACTTTAGGAAGGGAATATTAACAAGATTGAAAGAGGCTGGGCTGACAGGCAAGAGGGGCAGAAGTCACCATCACCCACAGACCCGAGACAACAGGTAGCTCCACAGCACATTCTGTCACTCTGCCTCTGCCCCTACCACACATCTCAGCCTTCAGACCACATCCTGCAGCCAGAACCCATCCTGCTCTCAGGGACAATATGTGTCTAGGCTGCCCAGAGAAGCCCTGCCCTGGCAGCAGAGCCCTGAGGAGAAGCCTGTTCTCCATGGCAGAACAGGTATCCTCAGCTACTCATCCATCACTCTCTTACCCTGTAGTTGATATAAAATACTGGTTTTATGCCACAAGAAAGTCCTGTTGATACACAGAAACACCACTCCTCTGCTATCCCAGGTCCAAAGAAGGCACGTGCAGCAGGGTCTGGGCGTCTCCAGTGCCTGATCCCAGAGCTGTTACCTCACATCCTCCTCCTGCCCCGAGCAGAGGCAGGCATGGAGCCGCCGGGCACGCTCCTGGAGCTGCCCTTTGCAGCTCCAGTCTGACTCACCCAGCCTTGACAGCACCCAGGACAGTCATTCACGTTCACATTCACATTACTGTACTGCTCTGTCTTTTTTTTTACCACTTTAACAATCGGAAATAGGACAACAGGAAATTCTTTTAGAGCCCTAGATCTACCCTAGTCAATACGACTGTTACTGTCTGCACTAAAATAATGTTCTTAGTGCAAGGAGCAAAGCCCAGGTAATAAGTACTGCACACGCATGACATGATAAGTGGCAGGCAGACAAAACAGGCGGCTCTTCACCTCCCTGTGGATGGAAGGGGGCTGAGCAAGCTAGTGTGAAACTGCTGCCTGACTGGGCTGGGTGAGAGGGAGAAACAACAGCGGGGCAGAGTGGGGTGAGACCCAACGAGGCTGGCAGGGATCTACTGGACAGCATGGGCTGGGGATGAGGAACACTATGGCCCAGGGAAGGGGAATACCATGGCCATGGGGAAAAGGAACACCATGACCCAGGGACAGCCCTGGGATGGGGAACACCATAGCCCGGGGCTATGCGAGCCTTCCTGAGCTGGGCTGGGCTTTCTAATGAGCTGAGGACATCACACACACTGGGGTGATAGTCCTGTTGCCACTTGGGTTGCGGGGACATCCGTGTGGCACCCAGGTGGTCTGGAGAGATGCTGAGCAGCTCACCTGAGCGCAGGTGCCATTCACAGGTGATGGTTGTATGCAAGATAAGCAGGTCCTGCAGCAGCAATGTCCCTATTTCAGCCAGTCTGCCCTCACCCAGCACAAATCCTGAACCTTGTTTCAGAGCACCTTAGGACAAGGGTCACTTTCAAAATGTTCCCCAGGTACAAAACGTACTGGCAGAAGCATCTTCATCAAGAGGTAAGCTTTATCCTGAAGTCACACTTGGCAGGAAAAAAGTGTCATTGCTAAACGTAAGCTCTCGCATAGCAAATATGAAATAACATATACCCCACAGCCACCTCTGGAATAAATATGCTCCTCAACAAGTAAAGCAAAATCCACACTGAGCTCCAGATTTCAAAGCTTTTCTACTTGCAACTTGGGGGACCAGCACAAAGGCAACTAGAAACCAACCCCAGCCAGCCTCAAGCCCTGACTGTGCTGCCTGTGGGTCCCAGCCAGGCTGAAAAACAGCAGCTGCAGAAAGACCTAAAAGAGACAAAATCCCCTGCCCAGACAAGACCCTCAGCACTTCCCAATTCCACTATGAAAGCTCTTGGTCAGAAGAGCAGGGAGACAGGAAGGATGCCTGAGAGCCAGAGCCCAGGAGGAGCAGCAGAGGACACGTGATGGGCAGTGGAGCAACAGAGCCTCCAGCTCCGCACAGGAAGGGTCTTCCCTCATCAAAAGGAGGGATTAAGGAATGTCCAAGGTGTACAAGTGTTCCAGTCTCCTATTCAACACCCACATACCTGCGGCAGAACAGCACAGAGCGGGTGTGTGAGGTGCCCATTCAGCTCTCAGAGCAATTGAATTATCTCCAGTGGAATTGCAGCACTGGCCAAAGAGACAAAGTTAAATCGTAGCAAGGTGCAAGTGCCTGGGAATGTAATATTCCTGATAAATGGCCAGATGACATGTGCTGTTATACAATCTAAGGTGCAATTTGGGCGATGACAATAGTCCCTGGAGTTTCCATTTTCAAACAGCCACTCAGTTCAATCCAATCCATGTCAGAGCAGCTTTGCTGAGGTGAGTAAGTAGAGCTCATTTGTGCTATTACATGGGGAGCAAGGAAAAGGAGCGGAGGAGTCGCTTGAAAATGAAAAATAAGGAAAAAAAAAAAGAGTGACTGGAAGAATCTGAGCCTGCTGGGACAAGAATGGGGCAGCAGGTACATAGGTGAGTGTCATGTCCCAGCCCAAAGTCCCCAGCCAGGCACGGTACCTGTACCTGGGCTGGTACCACAGGTACCCTCGTGCAGGGGCCTGGCTTTATCTCCACATTTCAGTGTTCCTTCAGCAACCGTATGATTATACTGTAATCATGATGACACTGCTCCTGGGTACAGCAAACAGCACGATCATTAAAAAATTCATTTCAAAATCTTCCTGGAAGCTAATAAATTTTACAGCAGTTTCAATCCTTTCTCATTGCAACAAAGAAAAGCTTAGTTCCAGACAAATTAGAAGTAAATTGATTGCCTTAGGGGAATCTATTCAAATATCACTTTTCCATGTTAGAAATCTCTTCCTGAAACAAGAAGAGGAGAATCAGGGAGAGCCAGCACGGGAGGGATGTGGAAAAGCAAATCATTAAATCTCAGTTCATGAAACTGAGGGGTGGGGGGGGGATCAAACTTAAAATAAAATGCAAATGTCTCACTGGGGTGCGGGCCCAACATTTGTGACGGAATTTATGAATAATAAATATGAATAAATAGTAAACACGAAGGGATCAAACACTGCTGTGGATGTTTACTCATGGTTAGCCATCTTTCATGGACAATGCACAACTGCATTATTTAACACTCCTCTTCCAGCTAAGCTGGGGCTTCTTTTCAACTCCAGCACCTTCATTTTCTCAGGAATGTATGCCACAAGGCACAAGGTGTGGCCCCCCAGCCTCTGTGCAGCACCCACGACCCTAGGCACTCTGACAGAGCCCACTTCCACTCCAAGAGGAACGGCTGTTCCTGGTTCAGGAGCAGTGATCCACTGCATTGAGCTCCAGATAAACTAATAAGCTTGAGCAAAATACAAACAGTCCCCAGCCATGGTTCATCATTTGCTTGTAAATTAAGACTCTGCACCTCTTCCTTATCTCCCTCTAATAGCATAATATCAGGAAACAAGAGGTGGGGAATAGTGTATTATATTTTTGACCTATGGGCTTTACAGAGCCTTCCTAGCCTTTCCTAATAAGAAATCTCCAGTCAGTGCAGCAATGCAATCCTGGCAGGGCTTCCCTTGCACAATGCTCGGAGGATCCTAATAACCAGGAACAGTGACAAATGCTCTTTACTGCAACGAAAAACCTTTCTTTTCCTCTCTTTCACCATTATTTGGGATTTATGCAAGCTAAAAATGCTCTGTTTTTAATCCTGGATTGTCTGTCCCGACACAGAAGGTCAACAGTGCTTGGACAAAGCACTGTAATTATTTTAACGAAACAACGGATGGGAACTAGATTAATTTACTGGGTAATTGCTGATAAGGACCCATGGCTGAATGCTGCTCATGGGCAGCACTTCTGGAATGGTCAACGGAGAGTTGTGAGGGAGCTCGTTCCCAGCTGTTGCAGACACAGACCACTCCCAGGAAGCGCCGAGGACTCCCACTGATTTACACCAGCCAAGGGTTGGCCCATTCACCCCTTCCCCGGCTCTGTATTACCATTAATAACTCCCTTTCTTCTGCAGAACGGTCCCTGCATTATGAATGAGAACTGACGAACAAACAGAGCTGGATGCCTGGCAGCTGCACACCGGAGGGTAAGGATAGATTTGATGCAAAGGCTTTTCTCTAGAAAAATGCCTTCCTGGGCATGCTGATGCCTTTGGGATGAGAAGAAGGCTATGGGAAGGAGGGCAATCACCTGAAGCAAAAGAAGACGGTGTGTGGGCATGCCACGCACTACAGCAGAGTCAGACCCAGAAGGTATTACGGGCTGGAATGCAATTTAATGCTGGCTGCTCCCCTTTATCCGGGACCGCAGGGCAATCCCCACCTCATTCACAAGGAAAAATTAATTCCCTTTCAGAAGACCGGCGGAACACACCATTTAAACTCCAATTAATCCTATTCTTAAGTGGTCCATGGAGCTCATGCTGGCCCCTGAGTGGCGGGGATTTCACCTCTGAAACTCCGCTACTCGTGCCTCCATACAGGGCTCATTAGCATCCTAACTGATGTTGGGATGCAGGATCCAGTCCTCGGAGAGGAGAGCACTCCGGGTTCTGATAGACCTTTTCCATCTCGAACCATTACAGCTCTGTAATTCATCAGCACAGCTCCCATTAATGCTAATGGCAGCTACTGCGCTGCCTGCACGAGCGCAGAATACAACCCCTTGACTTCATTACTGGAATTCAATTTCATTAACACTGGATACAGAGGGATTGTCCTAAATACACTCTTTCTTATACTTTTTTCATGTTAATGCAACCATTTGAGTATATTATACCCTGCAGAGATGGAAACATTTCTAGTCTGTTTAAACGTATTTCCCACAATTGGGAGCAAAACTTTGTCTCCGTTTATGCCTTTGACACCAGCTGCCTTCCATTTAATGGGACTTTAGTCGCTAAAACAAATTAATCCAAAGGTTACTGTTCTCTGCTATTGTCAAAGATGAAACAAATTCACATATTCTGTCAGGGTAATGCAGGACCAGCCAGGCAGCCGCATTCCAATGGCAGAAGTAAATCAAATCATTACTCTGTCCTATTCAAAATTAGGCGTTGCTCAGAAAATAGTTACTCAACAATTCTGATAAAAATTCAAGAAAACAGAAATTACAGTTGGGGGAGATAAGAAGCAATTCCCAGATGCTTGCACCAGGCCAGCTCCTGGCCCAGTGCCTGTCGGAGCAGCATCCCTGCCCTCGCTGCAGGCATGTGGATGTTTGCTCCTTGGGAGGCTCATGGGGAACATATTACTGCAACCAGCACCTCCCCTGGCCAGGATGAAGCAGAACAACCCATCCTCATCCTCTCTCCACAGGGATGAGAGGGCCAGGGCCCTGGCAGGAGCAGGATGCTGCCCAGCCCCTCCTCTTGCCACCCGCCCAGCACAGCTCTCCCTTCCCTGCAACATTTCTGGTCCTTCCGCACAACAAGTGAGAAATAAAGGAGATGAGGTTATAAATGCTGATACATAATTTACTCCTATTATCAAGATTAAACACATCTTTGCATGCTTAGCATAAAACAACTGCCTTTCCCCAGATTTCTCAAGGACATGCATAAACTTCATTATTATCTAAATAATCAAAAGAGTATTTCAATAGAATATTTAACTGTCTGCCTACTGGAAACTCAGAGCCTTAATCTAACACTGATCCTCTGTTGTCCTTCATGTAAATATTGTTGGGACGTCAGCCAAAGCCTAGGGAAGTAAGCTTCATCTTGGTGGATGGGAATCTCTCGTGTCAGATACAGTCAGCCTGACTAATGAGACCTACAGCTTGCCAAAACCTACAGCCTCGCTGTCTGTTCCAGCTATTGAATGCGTTCAGAAACCCAGTGGCACCAGCCCAGCAGTCTACAGATCCCAATCAACTATCAATAGCTTAAGTGTAAGTGATTGTGTATGAAGTATGAGCCAAATGTGTTTCCTTTTTCAGTTTTAGGACCTCCAGTATTGTTATTGCACCAGTAATGCTTGCATGGAATTAATCATAGACGTACCCACAAGGCAAAACATTATGAGAAGCTCTTTGTACTTCCTAAAAGTGCGCAGCTCTGAAGAGTAGAGGGAGCTGGAAGGCTTCCCAGCACGATAGGGCGTTCCCCATCATCAAGAGATAGCAAGGGAGTTTTTCCCCTTTTTTTTAGAAAACCAAAATGTTGGTTGCTGGCCATCTCTCATCATGACATTGACCTCTCATGCCTCCATCCTGGAGCGCAGCGTTATGCCCTCCCTGGTGCCCTGCTTTTTTGGATGAACATGGAGTTTTCCATGCTGGTGGATCTTTTCATCTGAAGAATAGGGATTTAGCCTGATGAGATACTGGCCTAGGGTGGCGTCAGAAAATCCCAAAGGGATCTGGGATGGCCACAGAGACAGGTCTGCAAAAGCTTCTCTACATTGTACAGCACCCAACAGTGCCTAACCCAGCACCACAGCTCACAAGGACACTCCTGTTCTCTCTGCATGGCCATGGATTTACACAGACAGCTCAAAGGAGGCTCCAGCTCCACACCAATGAAGGACAACAGCGATGCCAAGGGATTGCCAGCTGCTGGTCAGACTGGCCCCATGGCCAACAGAAGAGATCACAGAATTGCCAAAGTCTGGGAATCTGGCCCATTTAATTAGATGAAACTTCATTACGGCAATTAAGTTCACCTTCATTAATTCAGAGTGCAGATAAACATGCATGTAAAATTACGACAAGGTCAATAATCAAATCTAAAACCTCATTGTAAGCTAGGGGAAATGACACTGCCTGTGAGTCATGGACAACCTCAATTCCAGAAATCCAGCTGAGGTCTCATCCCATCCCATCCCGCTGTGTTGGCCCTACAACCATGGGGTTGAGATGAAGAACAAGCCTTTGAGTAGGTCTGGGGCTGTTAACTGCAGAGCTGCAGGGAGATGGCTGAACAACAGGGATGGAAAATAAAGTATTTTCATGACTTCCATAAGTACTACCAGGAAAGCAGTCAGCTCTACAGCTCCAGTCCTCCCGCCAAGCTGATGCTAATCCACAGGCACCCAGGCAGTGACACTGAGTCCTACATGGGGGGGTCTGCACAGCACCCTGTGGTCCTACTACACATCCCTTGCTGCGGCTCCAACACAGAAGACTCACTCCTACTTTCTCCAGCGCTGCCCCAGCCTCTGCCGGCACAGCCTCCGATGATTCCTGGTTTCCCAAGGCACGTTCCTGCAGCACTGCCCTGAGGTCAGGCTGGATTGTGTTGGCTACTGGCTCCAGTTCACAGGGCTGTCAGCTAAACTGTACCACAGCATCATTACTCCCAGTGACGGTGTGACAGACAGACAGAGCCCAGCTGGATTTTCAAAACCTAAGCACTTTGCAACACTGACAGGCAAGAAAAAAACAACCACCAACCCACAACCCTCTTAGTCTGAGCAGGTTTTATCTGGAAATACCCAAAGCTAGTCAGTATAAGACCCCACAAAGTTATTCCTCCTGAACCACTTTCCTGACCAAACCTTTTAACTGTGACTGGGAAATAAAGGCCGGCGTTACCTGATTAGTCTGGTACCCACCACATCCTCGACGCGGCTGCTCTTCAAAGGGATAAAGCAAGGCTGAAATGACTGATGTAATTGGTGCTTTCAGACAGAGTTAGTGCGAGGAGAAGAGTCAAGTTCATTACACTGGAGCTCACCACAGGGCTGCAGCAGCTGAGGAGACGTGGCCAGTGCTGGGGCTGAGCTGCCGGCCGGGCACCTGCTGCCCTAAGCAGGAGCATGAAATGAACCCTAAGTGGGCGGGTTTAACCCAAACATGTCCCTCTACAGCCCAATTATCCCCCCAAGCACAAGAAAGGCGATGCAAGGGGAAGGCAGGCAACACAGTCCTGCAGAAATTCCTCTGGAGCCCCTCTGCAGGGATCCACCCTGGCTGTCTGTGGCACTCGGATGTAATGCTGCCTCTTTGCCACTGCAGGCTTGCCTCATTTCTAAAACACTTACACATGCAGCATGCATTAGAATTAAAAAACCATTAAACCTCGGAAAGGAAAAACTTTGACAGGATGCGTAATATACTAAGTATAATTAATTAAATTGGATGAGGCACTGGGGGACGAGAGAAGAGTGGATGGAGACTGTTCTTGGAAAAGGGATGGTAATGCACTGATGTTCAGTGTGTGCCATTAAAAAATAGCCTTGAAACAGGCAAGGATGAGCGTCAGGGGCTTCGAGAGATGGCACCAGCCAGTTGGGCACCTCAGATGCATAGCAAAGAAGGTGAGAGCAGGAAACATGGCCAATTAGAGCCCTAAAAAAATTATAATGAGGGTGGAAAAGGCACCCGAGAGAAGGAAGAACAGAAATGGGATGCAGGTTGCTAAACAGCAATGCCCTACCAGCGACAGCCCCCTCCAGAGAGCTTCTCTTGCCCACCTCAGGAGGGTGCAGACAATGGACCATCATCACCACCCAGCTCCAGGTTCTTTAGGGCTGGCATGGGCATCGAGGCAGGCAAGAGGAGATTCATCCTGGAAAAGCATCTGGCTCTCTGTGGGATTATTCTTCAGCTATTTGTAACTCCAGGTGTGGTTCCCTAGCACAGGTAGCACCCTGCTGCATCCATCCATCCCCTCAGCAGCGGCTGAGGTGGGTGGGAAGCAGGAACCACAGCTCAGGCTGGGGAGGGAGCATCAAAGGCAGCCCCAGTCATCACAGCAGGCAGAACATGATGAGACAGGCACAGTCTGGCTGTTCAGCAGGACAAAGTTTTAACAGGCTTAACAACAGCATCAGCACTGATCATTAGGCAATTACAACTGCTAAAAGTTGACAAAGCACCAGGACCAAATGAATTATCTCCCCAAATCCTGCAGGCAGGAGCATGGAAAAGAGAAAAGTCATCGTCAACAGCCTCTGATAGCTCACTGGGTGCAGCGCAGTAACTGAAAACTAAAGGGCTGCTCGTTTACTTGCTGTTTGGAGAGATGAAAGGGAAAGGCCAGGAAATGAGATCTTCAAAAACACTCTCATCACTCAGGGAGCGGTGGGAGGGAAGGTCCTGGAAACACTGATACAGCCAGGATTGCTCAGTGCCTGGGGATATCTGATTCAGAGGAAGGGACTGAGTGTGTTTGGAAAGGGAAGGCAGATTTTGGCTGGGGGAGTTCACTTCTGAATCATCCCCAGTGCGGTTACTTGCTCAGTTCTGCACATTCCTGCACAGCAGACAGTGCCAGCCAAGGGGACAGTCGTGAGCTCTTCTTGAAGATGTGCCAAAACCCACTCCTCCAGGGATCTGCAGAGTTTAATCCATGTGGGACCACGGTGACTCCCTGCTCAGTTCCCCTGCAAACCACGGGATGCTCAGTTCTGTCACGCTGTGCTTCTCAAGCACAGCCCTTCACTTTGAGTGACTAGGCACGCTTTTCGGAAAAACATGCAAATGTGATTTAAAGACTCTAAGTGATACAGAATATATCACATCCCTTGGGAACCTGTTCCAGGGGGTAATTATTCTAATTCCTAAAATCATGCATCTCATTTGCAGCTGGAATTTTCCAAGGCAAACCTCCATCCCCCAGCAGCGGCTCTGCCTTGTTCGCTGAATTAGGGAGAGGCTCAGCAGCAGAGATCTCCTTCCTAAGTTCACTTCTGAACACAGGCTTAGATGACCAATGACTCAAGCAAAGTTAAGAGCACGTCCCCTGAGAATGCCATCTCTCTCGGGTCATATTTCAAGCCCAATGGTCTCAGCTGAAGGAGCCCTGCTGGATTCAAGAGGCTTTGAGCGAGGTCCTAAATCTCCAGATGTGTTTGGAGGGTGAAAACTGATACTTTCTGCTATACCCAGAAGCTCCTGATGCAGAACAGTCTCCAGAAAGCCAGGGGACATGTTTGCACTGACAAAGCATCTCCTCTCCACCTGCCTGCCATAGCTCAGTGGTCCCTGTGAGGCACGTCTGCCCAGTGAAGGGCTTGTGTGGATTTTTATGGTGAATTAACTGAACATATCAACCCAGTAACAATGGAGGAAGACTGAAAAAGAAGAGGGCAGGCAATGAGGGAATTGCAGGTAGAATTGTTCATTTTAATTACTTGTCTTCATTAATGTGAGGTTTCTGGATCCTACAGTGATGACTAATGGGTCAAAATATTTGCATGAGTGAATATACTTCCACAATAGGACACATAGCTAAAGGGTGGAACAGACACAGAATTTTTGTTGGATTTTCCAGGGGTGTTTTCACCACAAGATGGAAAGACTTCCCAGAGCCCAGCAGTGTACCAGAGGGGAGCAACCCTATGTACAAGATAAACATTTTTATGAGGCACGGAAGTACCCAGAAAAGGCGCAACAGAAGGTGTAAATAAGTGACAAACGAGGTAAAACATGGGTTATACTTGAGCTGTTTGTGTCTCCTTGGCAGTTGAACAAGCTGGATACAAGCATCAGGGCTACCTGTGCTCCTGACAGCACAGAAAGGAAACAAAAGTTTGGAACAAGCCAAACACATTCAATTTGCCTGAATAATTTAGGCTGCTGAGTTATCATGTGCTTCATGGACTGTCATCGAGAAAAGCTGTACTGCAGAGGAAAGGTCTGTAAATCAATGCATCTGAGGGACCCAAACTAATCAGAGAGCGGCTGCAAAAGCACCGCCTGTCAGAACAGATGCAGGACATGGAAGTCACCCGGCAAGAGCTGCGAGGCAGACAGCACTCCTGCACCCCAGGGATGGCTCCTGCTGTAGAAGACACAGCGAGGCCAAGCAGAGCACCAAGAAAACACGGCTCTCACTGAAATGTGCTGGTAAGCAGCAGTGTCAGTGGCACAAATAACAAAAAAAAAGGGGCAACAAGAGAGCTGGAAGGGACTTTTGACAAGGGCATGGAGGGATAGGGCAAGGAAGAATAGCTCTAGACTGACAGATTTAGATTAGTTATTCAGAAGAGATTATTTTCTGTGAAGGTGGTGAGGCACTGGCACTGGTTGCCCAGAGAAGTTGAGGATGCCCCATCCCTGGAAGTGTTCAAGGACAGGCTGGATGAGGCTCTAAACAAATGGTCTAGAAGAAGGTGTCCCTGCCCATAGTAGGGGGGTTAGAAATAGATTATCCTTAAGTTTCCTTTCAAGCCAAACCATTCTGTGATGTTGATGGACTGGCAAACACAGAGAGTGAAAAAGTCCAGTATATACAGAGTACCCACCGAGGGACCCACCTGAACATGCCAGACCATCTCCAAAGGTATTTTTACTCCCCAGTAATGCAGCTACTGCTCCCAAAAACACCGGTACTCTGACTTTTCCCAAATTACCACTATGCACAGTTTTGACTTCACCTTTCTAGCCAAATGCCTTTTCCCCACCAGGAGCTGCCCCTGTAGAACTTCTCACTGAGCTGTACCAAACCCAGAACCGTGGGTAGTTGAGAAAGTCATTCCTCTCTCAGGTCAAACCCAGAGGCTCTCACCTGGCTCAGGAGCTGTTTGCCATTCACCCAGCTGACTGGGGAACGTGCCCGAGCAGACGAGGCAGCACCGTCTGCTGCGCTCACACCAGCTACTCCTCTGCCTCATCTCTTTAATGAAGCCGACACTTCCAAAGCAGTCAGAGAAAATCAAGTGCTCGACCTATTTTGGTTTGCAAGAGATGAGGACACCCACCTCTCTTGGCTTCTCACAGAAATTTTCAACGCTCTTCGCTCTTACGTTTTTCACATAAAACACTGCAGGAACAACCACAAAACCTGCTCTCCCCAGCACACACCCGGCACCAAGTCTTATCCCTAGGAACTGCCAGAAGCTCCTCGCCTTCCACCCCCACCAGCTGCGTGTCCTCAGCACCCCACAAGACATGGCACCCCCTCACTGCAGGGACTCTCCTGTGACTGTCCCCGTAGTCCCAGCCATGTGCCAGGGCGGCTCTGCGGCACAGAGCTCTCCAGCACTTCCCTAAGATGCAAGGTAGCATCTGTGGTGAAATCTCACCAAATGATCCAAGATAGTTTTCTCCAGCTGGGACTGATTGAATATAGCCTGGGCACCGGATGATGTGGGAAATCAGTCGTAGCCGAGCACAAATTGCATGCATAGAGGTAATTACTGCAGCACAAGGTTGGTAGCACCACTACCCACATGACAGTGTATCTCAGCAATTTTCATTTCCTATTGCTTCAATTCAGAGAGGATTTTTTTTGTCTTTTTTTTCTCCTCTTTTTCTTCTTTTTTTTTTTCCTGTGGTTCAATTTACTTGCAGGGAGTGAGTTAACCCAGGATTTCTTAAGGATAAAGCTCTGCTTTCACTACACCTAATCACTCCACATATCCAGATGTCCCCCTATTTATGACACCCAGACCTCGAGCCCAACCCACCTCGACCTGGCTCCACTTCCTTGCTCCAGGTGTGACTGTCACTGCCCAAAGGTGAGGTGACACAGCAGTGACTGCTGGCCACCCACTGCCATGTGCCGTCACCCGCAGCCAGCTGTGGATGTTGGTAATGAAACACAACACGCTGGAAGCTAATGAAGCTGGTTACAAAGCAAGTCGTTCTTGAAAAGGGGTGAAAATACAATATGGAAAATTGAATAGAAAAGGGTTTCCACTGAAAAATAAAAACACTAGGAGAGCTATTGCTGAGAGCCGAGAAGCTGATCATTACTATTACAGATACTCAGCAAAAATAGGGCCACATTACGCTTACCGTTATTATACACATTGTGACTAACATATATCTATAATATCTGCTATGGAGACCTTATTTTCTAAACAGACACAGAGGTTAAATGCAGGACAGAAAGGGAAAACACTGTGCAAAGGCAACACGCACCCAGCCAGAGCCTGGCACAGCCCATGCTCCTGCTCCCCAGCCCACTCGCTCCCCGTCATACCTGCATGTACCGTGAGGAAAGGCTGCCAAACTCCTTAATAATTCTGTGACCCATTTAAGAATATCTAGTCTTACATTCATATATGCTGTGTGAGAAATAAAATATAGCGCTCGCAAGTTTTGAGTGGCGGCACTTCTCTCAAGACAGATAAAAGCTGCGAGTTCTCTTTGCTGTTTGGTGCCAATTATCACAGAGTTTTGACTTATATATTATTACATAGATCATTTAGTAAAACAACCTACATACAAACCCAGTGGTGTGTCTCCCTTCAGCAGTTATCTGCAGGAACTGCAGCAGTTCAGACACTCACCCATATCACTGTATTTTGGAGACGGGCAGGCTCCTTCCCCTGCACCCAGGGGAGATGCAGGCCCTGCCCTACAGCTCTCCACAGCATGCAGCCTAATTAAGAGAGGTCCAAGTGATTTATCGTTATTGCAGACACTGATTTAATTACACCACTTTTTCAGAGGGAAAAACAACAGGCACCCAACTTGTACAAACCCCTCTGGAGACGCCGGTCCAGCGCCATACCCGACTCACCCCCACGCTGCTGGGCACATGTTTCGGGACCATGGGAGGGATTTAACCTGATGGCAACCACCAGTGCCCAGAAGGCTGCTCTGAACTCGCCGCGCCGTGTGCCCTGCACCCACAGAGCCGAGGGTCAGCGCGCTGTTTGTGGTGATTATTCCTTTAATAAAGGGCCCTGTATTTTCCAGCGGCTGCAAAATTGATGCAGGTTGCCATGGTAAGCACACACTTTCCCATTTAGTAGAATAATAGGCAGCTTTGTATAATTCACTGATTTCAGATGATTTCTCACCCCAAGCACAAGTCGCTCAAGTTACATAAGTCACCTGTTGTTTAGTCAATCTGGCAATTTTAATTAGAATAAATTTTTAAGATTCCTCTTTGCAACGCTTAGAGCTGCTCTGCCATCAGAATGCCGAGATGTCTGTAAATTATACAGGCCCCAATCACATCTTTTTTTGCTGTTTTAATTACAGTAACATTGCAGCATTAATCATGTAAGCCTCTGTTAAACAAGTAACAGCCATCCTCCATCATAATTAAAAAGAAAGGCCAAGCAAACAGGAGCTTTGGAGTTTACCATATTTTCTCTGAAAATTATATTTTAACTTAAGAGTTTCACAAACAGTAGTTTTATTTGGCTCTAATTAGTGTTGTGAAGGAAACACCAAAAGGTTAATAAGAGATGGTTAGTTTGTAATGCAAGTTTCCCAGTGCCAGCCCCAGCAGTTCAGTCTGTTTTCAGAGTCATTAACGATGTAGATTGATTACAGGAGGAGATCGGGAAGTGCTGGCTTGCTGTGTTAGCAGAAGGTTTGGTTTTATTCATATACCTTCCCTACTGTTAAATCTGGTGACCATTACCTTGACCATTTTGCTAGGCTCAACTGCTGTGAGACAGGAAGTGTTAAAGGTTTCCTCAGAGGTTACTGGCAAAGGGGAAAAAAGTCCACGAGCCTTTTTTTGACTTGTTTTCAAGGCAAAAGAAAGCTGCAAGCTTGACTGAATTGCTTATTTATAATAAAGTATCTGAAAATCCAAGTATTGGGTAGTGGTTTTAGAAAAGGATGCTTTGGAAGAGCCAGGGTTAGAGGTGCCCCGTCCTTCAGCTGAACCCTGAGACAAAGATCTCTGCAAAGCTTCTGCTTAGGCTGGAGTTTAGGAACAGTTAACAAAACCAAGCACAAATAGAAGCTGAAATTCTGTAATCAGAAATAGCACTTCTTCATATCTTCTATAAATTGCTCTCCAGTCACCCAGCAAAAATATGGGTAAGCAATGACTGAATTTGACAAAATCTCATTAAAAAGTACAATAAAACACTAGAAACTCTCCAACTTTCTGGGCTGATCATTCATCCATTACAAACCTACACAACAGGGCACAGATTCAAGTTTTAATTTTCCTCTCAAAGTTGCCAAAATGCTCACATCTGGTGAGTGTTCTTTGTACTTAGAGGAAAAGGACTTGAGGATCTAAAGGTTATAACTCCTGTGACCCTGGATGGAGTAACTTCAGTGATGAAGACACTGCAAGAGCTACCTTTGAAGGAACCTGAAATCTGAAGGAAGAGTGCCAGGAATGTGGGATATAGGATAATGCTTCTTGTGCAAAGGAGGTTGCACATCTGTTTGTTATTCAGTTCTGCTGCTGCAAAAAGGGATTTGCTTCACTCATTGCTACAGAGATGACTTCAGTGTCACCCCTGCCCCACCATCACTATCTAGCAAGCTGTGCTCAAAGTTACAGAGCTACAAAGTAAGGAAGAGCAACAAGGGATCTGTCCATGCCAGCCAGAAGGTCTGTGCATGGATTAAACCTCCTCAAGTGACCACTGCCCTGCTCTGCTGTGACACAACGTGGTGGTGATGGGAGCTGAGCCCTTCGGTGGGACAGCCTGTCCCTCTGTCCCTTTCTGCCTGTCCACAACACCCTCTGCAGAAGGAGCTAAGCACCAGACACCTGGCAACAATGAGGGGCATCCTGAAGAGAGACTCACTAGTCTGAGCATCTTGACAGAATTTTTTCTGAGTTACATTCACTGGCCTAACAAAACATATTATGTTCCCCCATAATCCTGGTTGGGTAATGTCAGCAGGAGTTTGGGGAGGATGGAGAGAATATGTACAAAAGCATCAGTAACCACCACACTGCCATCCATGAGCTGATTTAGATGCTCAACAAGTAATCACTTAGAAGTCTGGAATCATAAGACAATCAACTCCTCTTCCCAAAGCCCAGCTTACCCACTCGTCATAAAAATCCTTCTCTGGGCTTTCAAAGTATTGTGAGAAGCTGATTGTTCCCTCCAGGCTGGCCACTGCAGGAGCATCACTGAGCTCACTGAGGCTGCTTTACCAGAGAGCCATGCAATAATACAGAAATCAGGAGAGCTGTAATAATTGACATTGCCCTGCAAAGAAAGCTTACAGCATTTATCCATCTTAAGGGATGTTCTGTCACTCACATATGAATGTCATACTTTATGCCTAGTGCTGCATATATGAATACAAGAAAGTAGGTATTTTTATTAATTTGTAGAAACTTCCAGGGAAATGCAGCCTCCAAAGCCCTAGAATATGTCACTTAGGTCTTCATGTACACACAGCTTTACAGAAAGCCTTTTCTGCAGAGTAAAATGGAGATGCAGGTGGAACGACTGCCGGAAATCAGCTTAAAAAATCAACAGTTTCTAATACCTGTGTTTGCCTCCAGTTAATAACATTAGTCATGTTCTCAATTCACAACTGAAATGCACCCAGATAGTATGGAGATGAGCATAAGAACCAATTGGAATATTCTAGATAAAACCTGATCCGCTAAATGATGACATATGTGAATAATTTGGGATACAACCAGCAAGAAAAGTTTCAGTGAATATCATGTGCCCAATTCTGCTTCACGTCCAAAGCTTATTTCTATACTGTGTGATAGTATAAAGATGACTTAACATAACCATTTAAATATAACCCATTTCTATTCAAAGAACTCTTCATCTTGCTGGAGTTTATGGGACTCTGACACAATTAAACCACCTCTGTGAGCAAAGTTACACAGATATGGAAATGTATGCAGGATCAGGTCTTTCCAGATGACATTTCACGTGAGCCTTTACTGCTGATCTGGCACCAGAAAAGTGGAAGTGATGCTTTTAGAAGCAATTCTCTGTAGAGATCCATTACTGACATTGCTTAAAAACCCTCTCATTTTGATTTTAAAGCTTTTCCACTATTTTATGGCTGTGGGGACCATTTCTAACACTGCCTTTTTTATGATTAGTGTGTGCTTATTATTTTTGTATTTTCTATTTCTATTTTTATCTTAAACAGCAAATCACTGCCTCATTGGACCAATGATTTTCTTTCTACAGTTGATGGTTCGCACTGGGAATTAAGATAAGTTTGAAATCTGTTGCTTCTAACATTAAAAACATATATTTGAAATATTTCCTCTCTGATTTCTGTGATGGCAAGAACTCTTATGACTTATAGTGTACAAGAATGGCTCTTGCTCAAGGCAAGGTGAAAAAGGTAATAGAATGCATTTAAGCAGATCTAGGTGCTCGTATACATCCACACAAAGAAAACAAACCAAACCTGCACAAACACTATGTCTGGAAGAGGGCAAAGGGATTTAAAGAAAAAAAATCCCAGTATGAGCAAAACCTAGGGAGGAATAACTACCTGAATCACAAAACAGAGCATCTAGCCTCAAAGATGCTAATTCAGGTCCTGAGGGATCTAATCAACCTCTTTGTTGAAGTAAAGATAAAACTTTTTGACAGCAAACACTTTCTGATAAAATGGAATTTTCAATTACCCTGTGAAACATCTGGTCCGCACTGCCATTTCCTGGGAAAAGCACCACCACACTGCAGTGTTGGAAAACATTTCATGCTGAGACTCCCCCATGTTGCTGGGAGGAACAGGTGTCAGGAGCTTCAAACCTGATGGCAAAGCTCCCCCGAACGCCGGCGTCCCCACTGGTGTCCACAGAGGCAAAGTGGTGGTGGGTCTCCTCGCTTCAGCTCCTTCCTTGGAAATCAGAGTTCCCTCCAGTGCTGGACTTCGAGTTAAGGTTACACCAAGATAAATGAGCAAATCCGCCCCATCTTGCAGTGAAATAGGCCAAGACAGGAAGGGGGAGCCCAGGATTTATCCCCATCCTCCAACAGACTTCTCCAGTCAACCCAAAACATTGCCGAGATCCAACAGCCAATTGAAAGCATCCCTTTCTCAGACGAGTCCGTTTGGAAGTTCAGCTGAGGACGCCGTTAGGAAAAGAGTGCATACAAACTTCTAGCAGCGCTTAACACCTCCTCAAATAAACAAACAATTAAACGGCAGCGAGGCAATCACCGAAGGTGGAGCAGCACCGGTGCCCGCCCTCCTCTGCATCCCATTTGGTATCAATTAGCAAGGGAGGGAAAACAATTCTGGGCGATAATGAACTCCAAATTGGGTACATATTAGAGCAATTAAAGCCATCTTTTCATCTGATGAATATATAATCAATAATTAAGATCCTGAGGTAAAGAGGGATTGGGCAGAAGTCCTGCTCCAAAAATAAGCGATGTGGCTGAGCTCCAGGCAGTATTTCTGATGACCTGCTGCTACCTACTAAAGCTCAGTGCTCTCCACACTATGGTTTGCCATTTTTCTGGAAATCTAGGTCATTCCCAAAGGAGGAGAAAGGGCTCCTGCCAGCGGGACTGGCAGCTGGTGTCACTCCCACCCAAGAGTGGCACCAGGGCAGCGAAGCACCAGCAGCTCCCTGGAGCTTCCATGGCCATGAATCCACCACCAGTACCAGCTCATGCACTGGGCTAAAGAAGACAAAGGAGCTTGGACCCATTCAAGCCTACCTCTTTCTGCAGGAAATCCAGCATCTCAGTAGGAAAAGGCTGGCCAGACAGGTCCACACTAACCACTCTGAGCCACCACAGAGGGATTGTATTCTACTCCCCAGCTACAAGGATTTCTGCCAACCCCTGCCTGCCTTGGCAGATCCAGGCTTACCCACAGAGCAGATAAAGCCTCACAAATTAGTGGGACAAACTCTTGAGAGTTGGCCATCCACACAGGACTCACGGTGTCATAAGCTGAAGTCCAAGGCCAGCAAAGACTGGCCAAAGGAGCACCTCACCAGCTCCCAGCCAGGAGATCACTACCACTGACAAGCAAATTCCAACGAAAATGACTCTCCCACCCCATTTCTCTGGGATTGCATGAGATGCAGTTTGGGCAGGGACAGCAAGCAAAAGCAATGCATGGGGACATGAGCCAGCAGGCTGCCCTTCAGACACAGACTGTGTGTTCGGGGCAGTAGTCAGCCTATGGTCCTGCACATCCTTGTCTTTGATCTTCCTGTGTTTTCTCTCCACCCTGCCACTCTGTCCCAAAATTGGGTGAAAATTACCATGCCAAAAACATCGCTTTAATCATGTGGGAACCACTGTCATCACCATCATCTCAGCATCTTGATTTTCCTGATTATTTTCTGCAGTCCCCGCTTGACAAATCAGCTGAGAAAATACTCTCTTTACCCTTTTTTCAGCTTCTGTGACATAGCCTACTAACTTTCCCACCTGTGTTGCTCCTCTCATTGCTCCACCAACACCCCAATAATGTCACAGCCCCTGTGCTCATCTGCGCAAGACAGTGTGGGCCCCAAGGGTCAGGAGAGTTGGCCCTGGCACACCTGCCTGCAGGTGCAGCTGGACGGCAATGCAGCACTGGCATGATGCTTTCCTTCCAGAAATAAACCAGACCCAGGAGCACCAATCCCCCCACCCACTGCAGGACTGGGAGACAGACAGAGGTTGCTTTTGGAAGTTGCCTTCTGGAAACACGCCTAATTTTTGGGGTGTATTTTACATGCAATGAGGAGTTCATGCTACAGTGGAGTGAACCATATTTATTTCCATCTGACTCTACCAATGAGCTCTGCCTCCAACTCATCCTCTTTAACTTATTTGCATTGTTATCAGAGCCGGCATGCAGACTTATCAGAAATGTAATCCCTGTAAAACCCTATCTGCAGTCCACTGAGATTGTTTTTTTTGCTGAAGAAATGTGACAAAAAATTAACAGATGTTGCTCAGACCATTCACCAGGACGGGAATCAATTATGAACATTTTTGCTCCAACAGTCATCCCTTACTGCAAACGCATCTCAGGAAACCCTCTCCTGATCGAAATGAAAAAGCATTTCTTTGTAGTAAAAGAATAATAAATGATAGCTATCAGCCCGCATTCTCTGACACGGCGCCGGTCTGCAGAGAATTAAACTGCCACTGTACAGTTGTATAAATGTTTAATTTTTTTCATCTTTGGCCACAGTAGGGTTGTCTGGAAATACATTATCGCTGCGGATGCCATCCCTCTCCAATTAGTGTGGCTGGCAGCGTGGAATGGGTAGGTGACCTCTGCATTTCCCTCCTTGTGGAGTCTTACAGGGTTAACTATGGCCATTTAACAGACTCTATCGAGAATTAATACAGCGATCAGCTTCTCTCCAGAAAAAAAAAACACATTCGGTGGCGCAGATGGCAAGAACTCTCTCTCCCCCGTTTGACTCTTTTATGACAGCAAAACAAAGGCTTTTAATGATGTTTACCATGAATTGAATTAAACAGCTGAAGACCAGTTCATAATCACAGCATTTTGTTTTCATATCCTTAAGTCTTTTAGCAGTGGGGCTTCCAGTTGAGCCTCAGCTACAGCTTATCTCAAGATATAGCCAAGTGCCCCGAGGCTCCCCTGCGCTGGAGCACCAAACCGCATTCAGGCTTCTTAATTGAAAAAGACAGGATGTTTGCATAGGATGTTTGCATCCCTCAGACATTAAAAGCGACATTCATGCCCAAGTACAAACGACACTTGGGCTCAGCTGAACTCCTCTGACTTCTTTCCTCTAGCTAATACCAGTCTGATTTTGGAGCAGGGCTTCACCCCTGCACACGGGGATGATAAGAGCTGAAACCTGCCGCCTATGCAAGGGAAAGGATGCAAACCCTCACCCACTGGCCTGAGCTAATCCCTCGTGGGATGTCTGACTAATTGCCTACATGCTGTGCTGACCTTTTGGAAAAGTTGCCCACACGGCGCCTGCGTACAAGCTGCAGAGGTGGCGAGAGCAGAGTGTGGACAAGGGCACACCTTCAGTGCCCCAGAGGGGAGTGTGGGCAGGGATCAGCCCTGGACACAGCACTTCTAATTCCTGCGTAAATCCCAACTCCGCCACTCGCTCACTCACTGTCAGGCAGACGCTCAGGGCCTGGAGTTTTCTGCCTGTGAAACAGGATAATCCTAACTGCCTGCTTACCTGACAGGCGGGGCATGAAGATTAATTTATATCTACCCAGCCCTCTGATGATGCACAGCATTATCCCCAGCAGGCACTAAGCATCCTCATGCACACCCACTGAGGCTGAGACACTGGATGGGTCATTTGGGGGGCGACGGGCAGCCCCCCAGGGTGCAGGGCAGTGGCTCACCTTGCTCAGGGCCTTGGGACCCCATGGAAGGGACACTGGTGTTCAGCACGTCGTTGACAGCCGTGTCGCAGTAGAGGCCCCGCTGCACATCATGCTCGCTGTCTGTCTGGTCGCTCTCCTCGTGGCCACTGTCCTTCAGACTGTTCCCCTCCAAGTCCTTGAACGTGGAGCTGCTGGGGAAACACAGCTGTCACTTACTGGGTGGGACAAGGTAGCCCTGACACCTCAGAGAGCTGGGAAGGGAAGGTCGCTGGGATTGCTCCCCAAGCATGGAGAGCTGGGGATGTGAGTGGAGCACCCCCTGCTTGGCACCTCTGCACCCCAAAACACATCATCCAGCCTTCACCGCCCCTTCTGCCCGTGGGTATGGTGTGAGCCTGTGGGTACAGTCAGGCTGCTGTGGGTCTTATGGAAGCTGAGAGTGAAATAGGCTTTGAATTAAAATTTTAAAAATATACATTAAAATGAGTTGTTTCTATAACTTGACTCCCCCATGTAGTACTACTTCATGTTGAAATGACATGGGACCTAAACTCTATTTTTTCAGGTTACAGGTCAAATCCTAATCACTTAATGCTTGAAAACAAAAGTCTTCCTAGAAATGGGAATTTCTTTTCATCGTGATGATGCCATTCTTATTTTTAAAAATAGGCCAGTGATTCTGGGTCCAAGTTCACACAGCTTAAAGGAAATATGATACACAATCAAGCATCCCTGACAGCCCCTGCAAGCACAGCCACTTGCTGGGGAGACCCAAGGGCTGAGCTGCTCCCTGATTTCCCCCAAGGGCTAAGCAGCTCCATCACGCCATAGTACCCAGCTCCCAGGCTAGAGGGATGGTTCCTACGAAGGCAGGCTGAGAGAGCTGGGATTGGTCATCCTGGAGAAGGCCTCAGGAAGACCTTTGAGCCCTTTTCAGTACCTAAAGGGGACTTATAAAAAAGAGGGAAGGTGACTTTGTACACAGGCAGATGGTAATAGGACAAGGGGAAATGGTTTTAAACTGAAAGAAGAAAGATCTAGAGATTTAGATATTAGGAAGAAATTCTTCTCTGTGTGGGTGGTGAGGCACTGGCACAGTTTGCCCAGAGAAGCTGTGAATACTCCATCCCTGAAAGTGCTTAAGGACAGGTTGCACAGGGCTTTGAGCATCCTGGTCTAGTGGAAGGTGTCCCTGCCCATGGCAGAGGAGTGGAACTAGATGATCTTTGAGGTCCCTTCCAACCCAATCCATTGTAGACTCTATGAAGAGTTGCATTTCTGGATGCATACAGATCCCCTCTGCTGCTCCCCAACACCCTGAGAGGGGCAATGCCCCAGGACACTGGGCTGCAGCAAGCATCAGGGACATCTTGAGATGCACCTGCCCCAGGTGGCAGGTCCCAAGGGACACCCACTCTGCGCTCCCGGGAAATGGAAATCTGCATGGGAAATCTGCACTCACTGGGAGGATCCACCTGCACCCACCACTCTGAACTTCTCTCTGGCTGGTTTGGTGTGAAACATCAGTGGAAGACACGGCCTGTGCTTCAAAGCCCCAAAGAGCTGGAGATTTTCATTACTTTGAAAAGCCCTTTTGTGTCTCCACGGAAACCAAGCAGACCACCTACCATCTGATGCTCTGCAAAGGCGCGTGAGGGGGGAGCTCTGAAATACATATAAATTGGTAAACCTTCAAACATTACCTTTTAAATAACGATGTCCCTGTTGAAGCCACTGACTTTGATTCCAGGCTACATCAAAGATTTTTAAGTTAAGAAAGCACTACAAATCTACAATTCATTTGTGTGTGTGTAGATGAGTGAGAGAGGCAGGCAGACAACACAGGAAAAGTACAAATAGATTAATTAAGTGGTGGATTTGAGGAGATTCACTCACCAAAAATAGAAGAGCTAAAACATCTTCATAAAGGCAAAGGATGAAAATGATGCCGCAGTATGTTACAAAAAATAATTTTTGTTCTCAGATGTCTGCACAGCATTGCTGGCACCCGTTGTACTTAAGATACAAGACAAAGGTAGAAAGCGAGGGGAACCGCTGTCCTACACGGAGCTGCTGTTCATAATGCACAGGCAACCCGTGTTACAACGCATTTATCTTCCCCGCAGTGAACCAGACCGTAATGCAGCAGCCACACGACATGTTTCCGCGGCTGACACTTCTCTAAAGGATGGGCAGGTCTGGGGGAATCGGCGGCAGCAGCATTTCCCAAACAATACAGCCTCGGAGTAAGCCCCGCTGCGGCAGGCGGGAGCGCTGTTTGCCTTTATCTTAGGTGTGAACGAGGAAAGATTAATAGATTCGGGTCTTTTTCAGCATGCCTGAAGACGCTCTGGCGAGCAGCAGCGTGGTGCAGGCAAGCCAACTGTCTCAGTCGCATTAGCATCGTTAAACATCACGAGCCACACAGGCAAATATACCTGCCCTTCTCCGGCTGAACCCGCGCTGCTCAAACAACGCGCTCGCAACTCCCTTACTCCTCAGATTTTTAAAGATGTAAACAAATGGAATCTCAGCCAGGCAGATAATTGGATATTTTTACTGTTCAGATCAGATCTTAGCACTTCAGAGCCGGCTCCTGCTCTCTGTAAAACCCTTGTTTCAGCGGTGGCTTCTGCAGAGCCACCGAGTACGGGCAGGGGCATGGCTTGCTCGCCGCACACCTCGGTCGGTCCCCGGGGAGAAGAGGGGAGGTGGGCAAAGAGCTGCCGGCCACCTCCTGCGCCCGCATCCTGCGCAGGGAGCCGGCCCTCCAGCCCTGCGCGGCGGCGGCTCCTGATGAGTATTGATCGTGCTGTGTCAGTGCCTTTCCCTGCCTCGGCAGTCGCCGGGAGGCAGCGGCAAACCTCACCTCCTGCCCCGCCGGGGGATGCTCACCTCGAGTTTAACACAATCCAGTGGGTTTCATCCAGATAACCCCGGCGTTAACCTCCCAGAGACATTTCCTCGCCACCGCTAAGCCTTGAGGAGACCGGTATGTCATCCAAAGGGTTAAAATCCCCAAAGGCAATTGCCAGGTTGCAATTGAACTGTTTCTTTTTTACGCACGGAAGAAAACAGCTCAGCAAAGTGCTGTTTGTCTCGGTATTCAAACTAAAGAGTAAGTGTGCACACAAACCAATTACCTGCCCCTAAACAACTTTTTTTTAAATTTTCCCCGCCTTACATGGCAGGGAGACCCCCCCACTCAAATCTACCCCTTTATTTCTGTGCAATCAAATGGAATAAACTCTCAGAATTTGAAAGTTGTCAGGGTAACAGCACTCCACCTCACTCACTGCACCTTCCTGGTGTGAAGGAACCAAAGAGAAGGAAAAAAGATTTTCCTTTATTGCCAACCAAGAGCAGGGGGGCTTAATGGGACATAAGTAATGTTTTTAAAATCAAATGATTACTCTTGAAAAGTTTTGCATGTTAAAATAAGCAAGCAGTATATAACACAGTACGGAAGGGCATCAAACACTGGAGATTTGGCTGGGCAAACCCAAGCGCCTCCAAGCAAACCTACGTACCTTTTTATTAAATGAGCTCTGCTGTTCACGTAGTTGGAATCAAAGGAGTAGTTTTCAGTCTAGAAGGAGGAAAAGAAAATGGAGATGGTTACAAGTCTGATTTCCATGATTGGGAACAGTCAGGGTTGCAGGGCCAGGATGAAACCCTGCGAGAGGGAAGGAGCATCACACCAATGGACAGGCCCCCACAAGCAGGACAGAGCCAGGCATGGAAAACTCCATTTCCTGCTAGTCTTTCCACCTAGTTTCACCAGAAAGAAAGGCTGGCTGGTGACCACTCAACAATTTGCAGAGAAGAAACAATGTGACTATGCTCTGTTACAAAACTAATTGCTTTTAATTCCCTGATGGACTCAGTTCTGTGTGTGTCAATTTGACTGAAAGTTCAAAAGGTATTTTTCTTATTAGTGTATAATTAACATGTTACAATATTTATTGCACAGATATGTAAATGCCAGCAAGGTAATCCCTTGCCACAGAACTTAATGCCGGCACTTTTCTTTGTTTTACATAATTTCATTTGCAAAGACAGTGGGCTCTGTTATTAATAAAAAAGCAAACAATGGGTGATATGCTTAAAAGTTGGAGGGGAGTGAAAGCAGGCAGAAAAGTCAAAGGACTTGTCATTTGCAAGCAAAACCCACTAACTCGCTCTGCACTCAAAACGCCATCTTTTAACCTCAGATTACACAGTCCCAGGGTTCTGGTGCTGGTAGCAGGTAAAGAGCAAAAAAAAGCAACCAGAAGGCGATGGTGGGAACCATCTGGGGGCACGTGATGGGTGCTGCATGGTGGGACATGGTGGGAGATGCACAGTGATACATGGTGGGAGCTGTGCGGTGGGATGCAGTAGCTGTTGCATGGTGGGATGTGTGGAAGCTTCGTGGTGGGATACGATGGGAGCCGTGGGGTGGGATGAAGTGGTAGTGGCATGGTAGGACGTGGTAGGAGATGCATGGTGAGTCACAGTGGATGCCATGTGGTGGGACACGGTGGGATCTGCATAGCTGGGCCAGGATCCTTCCTGCACTTCAGGGACCCATGAGAATGCAGGTGTCTTTGTACAAGTCATTCACCTCAGTCCACCTGTCCATCCACCCAAAGACCCTCAGATCTGCAGAGGTCCCACTTAAGCTCCCACCAGCATCACCCTCAGCCCAGGGGATGCTCCTTGCCTCCTGGGCAGCAGAACAGGTAGACTTTGCTCTGCCCTCCTTCCTCTAGAACAACAGCACCATCCTCTCAGGACAGAAATGGGCACATTCACCTGCCCCAGAGCCATGTCCTGCCTCCTCTCTGCTGTGGCTCCTCCTCACCCCATCCCCATAGTTGTTCTCCTTCCCAAAGAGTCGCTCTGGGATACTATGGCCTGTTTTTATGGCAATTATGAACACGGTAAAAATAAATGCATGCATCTTTAATGTCTCAATAAATAAAGGAAAGCAGAGTCTGCTGCTAACGTAATCACAATGGCAGGAGGCAGGGAGAGGAGCCACTGCAGCAGAGCCGAATGTGAAATCCAATCGTACCCCAGTAGAGGTTACACCGCTCTGCCAAGATAATAAAGCAAAGGCAGCGTTGGTTAAGTGTAACCTTTTCTGAAGTACAGCACAATATCTAATTTACCAAACAGGAACCTCCCAGAGAGAAACATGCGAGGAGCTGCGAGCTGGGGGAGTTGGCCTAGCACTCAGCACAGCTCAGTTATTACTTTCACACAGTAATTACTGCTGGAGAGTCACGCAGGAGATTTACTGCACAAACTACTGGTCCCTGCAGTTCCTGCATCCTCAGTCCTGCTGGACGACTTTGATGGTTAGAGCTCAGGAGCAAACAGACACATGTATTTTTAAAGTATAAGATGCCCAAGACTTTAAATGCTGCAGAAAATACCTGATCCTGTGTTTATCCATCAACTCTGACGCAGCCATCCCAGAGGGAGGGATGAAACCCCACAGCATCCAGCCCTAGCAGCCGCAATATAGATCTCAGCCCCACAAAAGGACTGAGGTCAGCTGAGCAGTGTAGGGCAGGAGGGATCAGAGCCAGTTTCCACACAATCCTTGCTCAGTGGGGAGGCCCCCCATCACCCAGCACCCACAGACATGGGAACAGTTCCCACAAGCCCAGAGCCTCAGCTGGTTCCATCCCTGCATTCCCAGCCCCACTGCCATGCCTGGCAGCAGCGAGACTGCTGTACCCACCACTGCCTCCATCACCTTCATCCCTATATGTGCACAGTTCAGCCCTGGGAAAACCAGGAGACGAACAGGTGGGCCAGAGGACTCAGATAGCAAATTTCAATATATACAGGTACATCACAGAGCTTTAAAATGCTCAAAGCACTGACACCGCACGACCCAGGCTTCAGAAGCCAAGGAGTACCCAAGGTCATCTGCAGGGAACTCTTGACCACTGCCACCAAAACCCCTCTGCAGGCTGAGGAAATGCCACACACGATGCCATCGCATCTGCCACAGCCCAGATACAGCCCTGGTGCAAACTCCCCCTCTGAGCAACACCACTGGGAGCTTTGCTATTGATTTCAGACCAAAAAAGAAGACCATATCCTGGCTCAACTGAAACCATTTGCCAATGAGTAAATTCCCCATGATTTATGGCTGATGGCCTGGAGTAACGTCACTCCTGTCAGCTCCCTGCCCCACGTGCCCCCCTGCTCGGGCTGCTCTGCACCACGTCACTGATGCAAGCCCGGACATCCACACGTGAGAGCCAGCGGGTTCCCGCGGGGTCGGTCACAACATCCGTTCCCAGGCTTCGAATGCCCCCTCCACTGGACACAGCACGAGCAATTCTAATTGCTTCCAGATTTCAGACAAAACAAGGAGCCACGTGGCCACAAGGATGGGAAATCCGCTTCCCCCTGGGCTGAGGGTCTGTACCCTCGGTGCGAGCTGCCTGTCCTGCCCACACCAGCACACTTCTGCCAGTGCATGGGGCAGCCCAGTAGTTTACAAGACCTTTCCTTAGCCATGGGATTATCTGTCAAGGTTATCTCCATGCAGACTAGGGGATCAAAACAGAAAAATAAAAAAGAAATTAGATTTTTCACGGAGAACGGCTGCTTTATAGCTTGCATTATTCGATCGAAGTTCACTAGATTTAATTCTAGTTCATCCTGCGAGGTGCAATCACTTACAAACAGAAGCAAAATGATGGGGAAGGAGAGCATCTTCAACATGTCAACATTTTAATTGGGAAAGGCTCCGCTCCCTCTCTTAATGAGACCCAAAGAACAAACTCAAAGCACAAAAAAAAGAGGGAAAAGGTAAGGCTGGCTGGCACTGATGAAAAGTGTGCTCTTCATCAAGTGCATCATCAAGAGGCTGGCCCTCATCTTCTTCGTTATTTTGGCAAAAGCAAACAAACTGTCACTTTCTCACTAATCAGCATCACTCCTGTAGAAATCAAAGTGGAGCCCAGCCCCAAGTCCAGCCTCTCCTTTCCATGTTCAGAGCTGGGTATGGCAAGGACCTCCCAAACACGCTGCCAACTCTTATCTCCTGCTTGTTGTGACACAAATAAAGGATGCTCACACTTGTCATGATCAGCCCCTCAGCCTCTGTGCTATGAATAAACAATACATTTCAGACATTGGAAAGCACTGGATAAACACCTAGCATAAAGTCTGTGGTCTCTGCCTGCATTTCTCTTGGAAGAGAGGAACCCTGCTGTTCTCTGGGCTTAGGATTTGCTCTCCAGATGCAGGAGTGTTGGTGTCAATGCCATCAAAGAGAGAGGCCTGGCTCGGCATACAGCTTTACCAGTGCCTAATTTGAAAAATGTTTTTAACCGCTGCCTTAGCAACACAAATATAAATATAACAACAGATACACTCAGAATTGAGCAATGAGGAGGGAAATATTAAACTTTTTTTTTCCCCAGTGGTTGCTTTCAGTTGAGGACTGCCAATTTCATTAAATTAAAAAAAAAAAAATAATTTAAAAAAAAAAAAAAAAAAAGATATACAAACATCAGTACAACTCTTCTTGACTCGGATATTGATGGGGGTGACTTCCCCAACAGCAAGAGGTCTGTTAGCAACAGGGCACTCCTCTAACTGCTCACTCTGCCTTAGAAACAGAAATGAATCCCAGAGGATTCAAAGGTGGTTTAAGGGGAATTAATGCAAGTGCCAGTGGAAAGGTCAGCAGGCTGCAACAACTCCGGACACGACCACTGCTGTGGACTGCTGGAGAAACAGAGGATGCTGGCTGGGGTTGGTCCCCAGGGTGGAAGAGATGTAGCCTGGGCCATGCCAGCAGGCTCAGATCAGCACAGCCATGCCCGTGTAGCCTGCCTGCCTCAGGGCAAATGCCCAGGATCTGGTTCTTTACTACTCTTCCCTCTTTTCAGCTATTTCAAATGTGGGTTTTTTCCAGAACAATATCCATGGAGGTGAAAATCCATCTTTCGCCACTGCATCTGGATCCAGGCTCTTGATGGAGGGTTTGGTTTCTCAGTACACACATCAGCCCCCAGCAAAGTCCACGGTTGCTCAAAGCCAGATCCATCTCTCCTGAGCCAAAGTGACAGGTATCCATCCCTCTGCCAGTCTCTGCCTCAGAAGACGACTCTAAAGCATCTCAGTGCAGGTTTTTTTGCCCTTCTTCTCACTTCAGGGTGAAAACATTTCTATCTTTCTACAAATTATTGTAAACCTGCTGCAACCTCCTGCCAAAGCATGTAGGGACACTTCACAAAATCAGCTTCATAAAAATGACACATTTAGCGCCACTTTTTCAGGGTTATCCCTTGAGCCTTTTTTTTTCCTTTACGTGCCTTGTTAATAAAGCTTGCATGTCACCCTTTATTATTAAAAAACAAAGCGGACCTTTCTCCCAGGCTGCAATGTGCATCTCTCCTTTTGGGTTTCAGAAAGTCCTCCAGAAACACGCGACGGCTCCTCATCCTCTGCATCAACCTGCACATCTTCACCCGGAGCACTGGTCTCCTGACTTTCCCTCCATGCTGCAGGCATCATAGGGGACCACAGAAATGGCAAATTGTTCCCAAAAATCCACTGGGCCTCCCTGGTGGGAAGGGCAGGGCTCACAAGACCGCTTCTCCTGGTCCTTCTGTATCCTCGGTCCTGCTCTCCATGGGCCACTCAATCACAGGCTCCAGCATCTGCAATAGAACTGTTGCTGCCTATTAGGAGATCTCGCCAGCATTTAATTCTTATGGTTTGAATTATATTGTGGGTGATATAGAATTCATGCAAATTAAATAAGAACACTCCAGCTACACTTGGGAAACAGAGAAAATTTCAAAGTAGGGCCCAGGTCAAATGAAGTACGCATCAGCAATGAGGGAAAGTCATTATCATTTACCAAGCTGCTTATTTAGCCCAAGGGAAATAAGTAAGCGGTCTGAGATTCCTTCCCACTGGGAGCAGGCGCTGTATGAAAACCCATGGAAATCTAACCCTCTGGCCCTAAAGAAACAGCCAGGCTGGTCCTCCTGCTCTCACACCCAGCACTGCAGCTGGTCTCTCTCTGCACACCGGTAGAAGATTCGTCAGATCCAGCTCCAGGCTGGGAGCGGATCACAAAGGACGTCAGGAGAGATTTTCCCCCGCTGTGTGTGATGCCACGTAATTAGCCCCTGTGCTACTGGCTGCTCACGAGGCCGCTGCTGCCTCAGAGTGTGGGTCAGGAGCCAGGACTGGTGACCATACACAGCGCCTGACCCACTTGAGGAGCTCTCCTTCTCCTTCCCTGCACTTACCACCAGCTCTGCTCAGGCATTGACGGCATCGACATCTGAAAGCGCGTGTGAGGGTCTGAGCACCGTGGCCACAGCCTGGGAAGGTGTGTCAGGGAGCAGACCTGTATTTCCCACTTCCTGACTTTTCAGCATTGGCACCTCCTGGCACTGTGTCAGAGATGTAAGAGCAGCAACAGCTCAAGGCTTTGAGTTAAACACCAGTGCAAAACTCCACCCAAATAGCTACTGGGGGAAAGTCAGCAAATGCTGAGGGGCGTGGTGGGGAGAGAGATGCCTGTGTCCCTCCCAAGCAATCCACCACCCTCTCCTCCAACAGCCAAGCTATGCTGTGGCTCTGAGACCCTCACATGCTCAGGGCCTATGGAAAGGACCCATCTGGCCACCTGTGTCCATGAGTAGCTCCAGCTACATGGGCAGAGCACAAGCCAGGGGGGAGAGGGACAGAGGATGCACCTCTGACTGTCAATAGCACCAGGCAAGATAGAAGGAAAACATGAAGCAATTCAGCTTCTAAGCAGCATTTAAGAGCCAGTCACCTGGAAGAGCTGAAAGGACCTGACCTCTGGCATCTCCCTCTGCAGCCATCTCCCCACACTCAGCTTGCTGCCAAATCCTCTCATACAGGAGACTGCAAACTGTGAACTACCAACATAGTGTCTCCGAAAAAGTAAGTGCATTTAGCATCTGATATTGATGTTTTATAATTAGATGTAATACAGCAGATCATTTTCCTGCCCTTGATCAATGAAACCAGGGCTGGGTTTGGGGTTGGGCTGTTTTGCAGACACTCTGATTGCTGCCTAAGTCTACTGGAGCAGTGCCTCGCTCGCTTCAGCAGGAATGAGCAGAGACAAGGATGTGCAAACACAGCATCCATTTAGATTTACTATCCCCGAAATATAAACAGAATATTTATTTCTGGTCTTTTAAGCAGTAATTTCAAATTTAATGAGGTACAATGAACATTCCTCAGAGCTAGACTCTATGGCTACTTAACACCACCAACCCTCTAATTACTACTGCAGCTTAAATAAAGGGCATTTGGTTCTGATGGACTTTATTAAACACCGAAGGAAAAGAGTCCAGCCTCCATTTTCTCTTGATGAAATAAAAAGCATTGCAGAGAAATCACTGGGAGAGTGATTTTAGCATCACTCTGCTCATCAGAGTGAGCAGAAGTATCAAACCAGACTATTACAGTGCAGTTATCCCACTAATCCGTGCTGAACTCCTGTCCCCTCCCCAAATAAATATAGGCTTTGTCATTTTTTGTTTGAAAATGGATCAGAGGCAAGAGGAAAGGAGCTGCTGAGAAGTGATTTCAAAAAAGGGTATAGTATTAAAAACCCAGATTGAATCCCAAGAGCAGCAACACACAACAAAGCCAAAATTGCACCCTACAAAACCACAAATAGCGTCACCCAGCTGGATTTGTCAACAGATCAGATATACAAAGTATGGTTATGAAGAGTAAAACTGCAATCCTAAAAATCTGCCTTACATCCAGATGGCATTTATAACCCAGAACTCATTGGTGGATGTGGCACAGGGGTCCCTCCATCAGAATGACTGGGGCAGGCACCCATTTGACACCACCCCTCAAAATCGACCGCAAATCAAAATACTGAGGCAGGCTTTCTAGGGGAGAGCTTATAGTCACATTCCCTGCATTGAGAGCAACCAGGAGTCTGGTGATGCCCCAGGAGCTGCCCAGAGCTTCCCCCCTGGCTGGGACAGGAGGGATTTGGGGGCAGCAGGGGCCATGTCTCCCTCCCATGTGCCCACTGAAGGGCAGGGGGCTCAGCTTGCTGGTCCCCTGGGGCACAGCCTTCTGCACTGGGTTGCTGCCTCAATACACCAAGGAAAATTCCCTGCAGGGATATAAAGCAAATAAACCTAATAAAAGGGTTTTTTCCCATCACCTATGCTTGGGACTTTCAGATGTGTAATGGATCCATGCATGCAGCTCCCAGCACGGACTACACCCCTCCCTAAGTAGTGCAAGAAACAATCTGGATCTAATCAGCAGCCCCAGGGTAATGGGGCATGACTTACAGATTTGTTAAAAAACCTTTCAGAACTGTCCTTTCCCTGCCTCCTGCCATTAGGAATGAAAACAAATATAACAGATGAACCTTTTTTTAAACGTTCCCATCACTAGGGCTAAATAAAACTCCTTGTCATTCACCTTCTGGAGAGGCAGGTCAGGCCGATGCGTTTTGTAGGGAACAGGAGAAATCACAGATTTGTCACTGCAAAAAAGACAAATATAAAAAAAGAAAAAGAAAGAAGGAAAAAGAAAAACCAAAAATCATTGCAGCTCAGTTAAAAATAGAGAAGGTGTGAGATGCTGCTGCCAACTCTGCTCATCAGAGTGATGAGTTGCCAGGCCGGCCACCCCGCTGGATGCATCCCCAAGTGTGCACAAGTTCCAGGGCAGTCAGGGGGAACAGGGACCTTGGCCCTGTCCCATTTTTCAGTGCAAACCCCATTTCTTCTGATTTTTGGGCAAGCAGACAGTGCTTCACATATCTACACGCTCCACAGACATCTTCATGCTATGGTTTCACCAGAGGCTGGATCTGGTCCCACGCGTGCCCAGGGCACACAGTCATGCTCAGCCAGACCCAGCTCTGGAGTGGAACTTCCACACCAGCAGCTCCCACCTGGCTTAAGCTAAAATCCCCCAGCACTGGTGGATAATAAAAGCAAGGCAAACACTGTCCTGTGTGCTCACGGTTTTATCATTTACATTGTTTATCTGGAATTGCTTGGGAAGGCTTGCAATCAGGACAGCCTCAGGCAGCTCCCACTCAAAGCCTCGAGGGAATTTTGCTCACAACAAAACTCTTTATCAAAACCAGTTTTCCCCTGTTTTAATTTTTTTTTTTTTTTTACCTTCTTGGGCAGAAAAACACAGCGCTCCAGCCCACAAAATTACCCTGCAGCCATGAGACTGGCTGTAAACCTGAACAGGACCAGCTCTCCTCCTGCTGCCATCGCTGTCCTTGGCACCACGGCACCATGGGCAGAGTCCAGGTGGGGAGCAGGTGCAAAGCCTGGCTCAGCTCAGCTCATCCCCCCTCAAAATCCACTCCTTCCCAAAGGTGCCAGCACCCCTGGGGACACACCAGCACCCTCCAAAGAGCCTTTCCTCCCCTCTGAGCCATGCTACCAGCTCAGGGGTGGTAGATGACTGAGCAATTCAGCCCAACAGGAACCTGTGTTCTCCCAGAACAAACTATAGGGAAATAAATGATAACAAAGCGCTTGCCAGGTTAGGAGATCAGACCTGGGTGCCCCTCTCCATTCCCACACTGCCCTCTCCCCTGCCCACAGCCACCTCACGTTATTAACAGCCTGGTAAACACAGCCCTTTGGTTATTACAAAGATGCCAAAACCTTACTACTTCTTGTTCCTTCCAGTTAATGTACCATAGCCAAGGATAAATTGCTATTACAAGGAACTAAAAATAAAAATGTTTCAGAGGCCGTAATTGGCTTGTCTTGTTGGGCTTTTTAAGGAGCCAAAGTACCAGTTCCAGGCTATTAGCCCTAAGGTTGTAGGAGAATGGTATAAAATATTTCTTCATTAAAACCCTACCTTCTTCATAGAGGTGTTTTTCTTTAGGTATTTTTTCCCCACTTTCCTTCTTTCTTTTTTTATTCCTCTTTTTTTTATTATTATTTTCTTTTTAAAAGACATGCAATATCAAATAAGCTTTAGTTAAAAGAGGGCTTTGAAAGCCCAGAGGTGATATAAATAGACAGGGCTCAGTGCAGCTGAAGAACCAGCCAGAGCCTTCACTCAACTATTCAGGTCATTTTTCTGCAAAACTTACGTAATATTCCTCAGATGCATCCATAATCTTGGGCCGTTTTCAATAATCAGCACCACCACAGGCTACAACCCTCTGTGAGGCAGACAGCTATGCCCCTGGGATGGGGACTATGGATTTTTTCCTTTCGAGGCTTTTTCCTGCTATTTGGTTATTAAGAGCTTTAGTCACCACCACTGCTCAGTATCAGCAACAACCACAACAATCATGGTGTGATTTTTGGAGAGAGACAGGAGTTGGACTCCATGGTGCTCATGGGTCTCTTCCAACTCAGGATGTTCTATGAGAACCAAACCATTTATTCAGCAAAACCCTCCTTTCAAAAGAAGCAGATGCTCCGCTGAGCGAGGACGCGGCGACTTGGCACCCGCTGTCCTGATGACGATGGCGACGATGCATCAGCAAAACAACAATAATTTATAGTCATGACTTTGAAACTGGCTTTAAGTCCTTGTGGGGCCTGCTCTGACTGACGGAAGCACCTTGGGACTGCCCTCACCACTCGCAAGGAGCCGGGCACAGCAGAGGCCTCTCTGCGACAATGGCTCAGTGCAGCCCAACAGCGCAATAAATAATGATAATATCAGTAATGATGATGATCAGTCTCCAGGTAATACTGCCCAGGAGAGGAAGCACAGCAGAAAAATTACAACAGAGCTTCTAACCCTCTGTGTTTTCTCAAGGAGAAAGATGCATGACACATTTCTTTGAGAAACAACAACTCAACAGGTATTTACTACTTTTATTTTGTGATGTGAAGGATGCTGCTAGAAGAAGACTATTTCTGTTAGGTACAATTGCTATTTTTTGATAGTGTCTAAGCCATACCTTGTTAAAAAGGGCAAAACAACAGTTATTAATTACCCTAATTAACCCAATTCATAAGACACATTTGTGTGGCTGTCATGACAACTGCTTTGACTAACTTGCCAAGAATAGCTTAGCTGTCCATTCAAATAAATCCCTGATAATTACTAGTCTAGTTTACTGGGCTTCTGTGATAATAATAATTAGTGCTACTGTACAAAAGGTCGCACTAAACAGTTTATGAATGATGCATTTCGCATGGTGATTACATGAGTCACGCAGCATCCAGCAAAAGGACACCACCACATCTCCAACATGGGAGAGACGCAATTAGATGGGAGCCTGTGGCTGCTCTGCCTGCAGACAGCACGGCAGGCTGAGAGGGGGACGTCATTAGGGTCAGAGGAGAAATGACCACGGAGAGGTTGGGTTGAGCCAGGACGGCCACTGATCTGCCTCCTTAACGGCGGGAGTGTCCGTCTGCCCTGCCAGCCACCAGGAGACGGTGCTGTACTTCTAATGATGGCACTGGTAGACACTGAAAAGCTTCCACACGCTTGACCTGTTGCATGTTGGTATCTCACCTCAACACCTCATTCCCCTCCCTGTCAGGGACAGATGATTGTGGGTCACCTCTTTGGTTCTGGCACGCTTCCTTGCTGTTAGGTTTCAGGATCAATGACAAAAGGGGGCCAGATCACCAAAGGCAACATGAGCTGGGGGTGGGCAGTTCTAGCCCTCTCTGGCTTCATCTTTGAAGACAGAGAGACCCTCCAGCCTGCAGATTGGGTCTCCCCACAACTGGCTGGAGCTCCAGCACACCCTTGCAATCACTGACTGTCCTGTGGGCAGCAGGCACCATTCAGCCCAGCATTATTGCTCCTAAGGCTGCTGAGGGCATAAGAAGAAGGGGCTACCTCCTCCAGCACCTTCCTGAGTTCTTGACATGACTGTGCTCTCATCACGTTCATGACAGGAAATCCAGGCATGACAAATACCATTCCTCCTCTGCAAAGGTGGGATGGGACCAGACTGCACCCACACTAAAAAATCCTGCAGAATCCCAGTGCAGAGAAGGGAGATGGGGCAGGGATGTTCACTTTTAATATAGAGGACAGCTGCCAGCTCTGTGGAAATCTATGAAATCACCACATTTAGAATAAATTCTGATTAAACACCACATATGGTCCTTATCGTACGTCCCTTGCTACCTATCACAGAGGCATCTGCATGTAAACAGGGTCTTAATCGGCAAATATTTGTCTGCTACGGCCCTTTCTTCTCTCACCCCCACCTGAACTTGCAATTATTCTTATTGATTGACTTTAAGAGAGCACCATGCACATGCCTCGAGCTGCCACGCGCCGAGCAAACAAGGGAACAACGCCGGGCTCCGCTGTAATCATTACTGGGGCGAGCAATTGCCCTGTCACACATGGCAGGTTATGGCTTCAGACTGGAGGCAGCAAGGCCAGATGAACGCTTAAAACGTCGTTACAGTGTGAAAAGCGAGGATGTAGAAATGACACCTCCTTTCTCAACAAATCTGTTCCCAGAGCATCTCCCAGCTCTGCAAAGAATTCATCTCATTAAGCCTGAAGAGCCAGCAGGGCCCTTGGAGGGGGGACATGGGCTCGTGTCCTCACTGTGTGCCAATATAAGCTCTGATGAGGACATATTAGATCTGAGGGAAGATGGATTTGAGGTCCTGAGAAGGATTTCAGCGCTGGAGCCTGAGCCCAGGCTCTCCTGCACATCCTCCCCAGTCCTGGCCAAATACACATGGTAGAAGATAAGGTGCTTTTATCAGACCAACAAGGAGAAATTAGAGAAACTTGATGCTGAGCAGAACGTTCCCCAGTTTTCCCAAGTGAAGTTTGCAGCTCAGTTCAATATGTTAGTGCCTAATGAAGGTTTCCCCCATACTCTGCAGGGTACAATCATTCTCCTCCTAATGAGCATGTGTTAATGGCATATTAATGCTGACAACAACTAAGTGCAAAGAACAAGAGATGAACATATTCCAAAATTCATCTTTTTTTCTTCCAAACAAAAGAATCCATTGCGTGGCTGAACAAGCCCCAGCCCGGCAGGAGCCGGCGGCTCCCACAGTGATGCTGCCAGCTCTGGCCCGTGGGCTCACCACGGGATGCAGAGCCCGTATGGGACACAGCTTTGGTCTCTCACTAACCCAACCCCTGCAATTAGTTGTTGTACAGGGAGAGATCTCAGTCCAAGCACAGTACTTCCCTCAGATTAGGAACACAGCCACACTAGGGGGGAACAAGAAAGCAGAGCAACCACTTGGAAACGCCTGGAAAAGTGTTTCACTGGGCAGACAGGTTTGGATACTGTTTCTAAGCCAACAGCCGTGGGGATTTGCTTACTGAATGTAGCCTAATCTGGGTCCCTGCCAGAGCATCCAGATGTGAATCTGAATATGAAAAGTCCAGGAGGGAGCAGGTGATGGGAGGCGCAGGCGCGGGCTCTGAGCCCCGTCCTGGTGCCGGCATACCAGCCCATCTGGGTTTGTCTCACCAAGTTTACATAAGCTCTCAGGCATGGAAAAGAACACACATAATGGGTGTTTTCCTGTTTTTTCTTCTTTGCTTGAGAGAACAGCTCCCAAAACCCTGACAGCTCCCCAAAAGCAGCATCAATCTCCTCCAGGGTGTGCTGCCCACCACCAGGCACTGCAGGGAGGTGTGGAAGCCTAATTCCCTACTTGTCCAACTCCCGTGCGCTCCCACCATCACATACATTTAGATTTCTAGATCGATAATCGATGCTAGAATCAATAACAGGGAATTTAGCTACATTATAAAAACAGTAAAATCAGCCAATACTGAGAAATGACTATTGAGTCTTGTGTTTTCTGTACTCACTTAGTCTAATAACGGTGAATGATATTTTCCAAGTACATTATTCAGCAATAAAACCACCGAATTATTTGATCTCTTTCTAACCTTTATGATTCTAAGCACTCTTTTTGACCCAGATTGAATGAGGCAACATCTGCAGAGCCTTTCACAAAATTGTACTCGGAGTGCACTATTGTAGGTCTGCTGCCAAAGATAAATGTTATTATTTTAAAGCCATCATCCTTCTAATAGATGAGCAAACACACTGCATTAGCATAGCCTGCAGAGCTCGAGCACGGGTGAGAAAATGCCAGAGGGGTTTCGCTTAATGGAATTTTACATACCTGACTTAGGATGGGTTAATGCAATCCTCCAACACGGGAATTTTAAAACCTGCCCTGTGGCATACACCTGCCATTACAAAAGATGGTATAATCCAGCAAGCTCCAGATCCCCGTGAGAAACACGAAGGATTCACATCCAGGTCTCTGGTGACCAACAGGGTGTTGAGACAAGGACCTCATCTACAGGGCTCCAGCACACACTGACCTCTGCCATTTAACACTGACCTGCCCCATGTATGAGGTGTCAGGTGGAGAAGTGCTGGGGTTACCTGTGGGGTGCTCCAGGGTTCTTTCAGAGGGTGTATGAAGTGTAATATCTGCCATGCACATCTGCCAGCATCAGCAGTCACTGCACTCCAGCCTTCAACAGCCTAAGGAGAACTCACCACAATTCCATGTTAAACGGGGAGTAACTTCAAGGCTTGGCTGACATAAGCCATTATCTTACTCCAAACTTACACGAGAAACTGGAGGAAGACACTGAAGCAATGATGCTGTGCTCCCTTCTCCAGCAAACCCTCCAACAGGTGCCATTGGCAAGCTCTGCCCCAGCAGGAGCAGCAAAATTGGGAGCCATCAACAGCCTCAGTGTCCCTTTCCAGAGTGATGTTCTCCTGGGGACAGCGAGGGCAGCGCTGCCTGCAGAGCACCCCATCTATCACCAATTCAGAGCACGCTCTAATTTAAATTATAATTACACTTATAAGTACACAGATTACAACTGTTTATGCTACCAATAAGACCATCCTGTATTTTAATTAACAGAAAATGATTGGAACTCAACTATAGCCACTACTGGGAACAATATCTAATAATTTATTGAAGCAAGGCCATGCCCAGCCCCCTAGGCAGCCTGGCAGGAAAGAGAAAGCGGGCAGGGATGGGGGTCCTGCCCATCTGAGCTCTCACAGGAGAGCAGGAGCTGCTGCCAGAGCAGACAAGGAGTCAGGAGAGAAGACTCCCAGGAGCAAGAGAGATGGAGGCCTCATCCCTGGAGACCCTGCAGGCAGAGCCAGTGGATGGAAGCATGCAGGAGATGATGGGTGGGCCAGGTTCTGCCCTTCCTGGCTGATGGGAATTCAGGAAAAACCTGACCAGAGCAGAGTGATGGAGGGCAGGAGCCCAAAGACCTGCGAGGGCACCTGGCTGAGGAGTTTCTCTGGCTCAAAGCCCTCAGGAGGGACTTCAGGAGATGGCAGCTGGAAAATACAGCTCTTCCACCCAGCCAAGCAGATGCACACAGGGTTATTCAAAGGCTACTGCACTTGGCCTCAACGATGCCTCTGCATGAGCATGTGCTATATGTAAAGGAAACGAGATGGAGAAACCACAAAGTTCAAATTGCTCAATACAAACAAGTTCACTTGGAAACTGCTATAAGAAAGCCTGTAAGCAGCATACAAGATCACCCTTCTGATGTAATTTTAAAGAAAGCTTAGTAGAAATCTTTCCCAATTTAAGGGAGAATTCTTATCTGCCATGCAAAATCTTTTTTTATAGACTTCACAAGTTATGCATCAGAAATATGAATCAGAAATTCAAATTTACTAAGAGGAAATATTTAAGGAACCTTCCAACCCAAATCATCCTAAGATTCTATGAAAACAAGAGGAGCCTCTCTACTTTCAGTAAAAATGAACCATAAAACCCAAACCAGCAGCATAAAAATGAACAAGATGTATATGCTTATATGATAAACTCTACACTCATTTACCTAATTAGGTGCAATATGTAAAACTTCTATACACACTTTTCATGTGCACATGGATACAAGGGGTGGACCTGGCAGTGTTAGGTTAATGTTTGGACTTGATTTTAGAGGTCTTTTCCAACCTAAATGATTCTGTGATTCTACGTAGTATATGACCTATGATATACAAGATATACAGAAAGTAATATAATCCTATCCACGGGAGCACTCAGGTCTTGCTGTCAGAGGAGAGGGGTTTTACTGTTAAATCCAACATGGCTATTGGCCCCACACCACACAGCAGCCCTAATCCTCCACAGAGCCTTGGAGCAAACCCATCCAACCAGGACCCTACTGCAAGCTGGAAAACCTAAAGAGCTGCCAGGATGGGGTCACAGCCCCATATCATCAATATAAAAAAATACATGGTTAATCTGTGAACTTGGCAGTGTTCAGCTGCCAGTTGGACTAGATGATCTTAGATGTCTTTTCCAACTTACATGATTCTACAATCTTAGGAAAAGCCAGAGTGTGTTGAACTAAAGGCTTCCCTAGGACCCAGCATAGCAAGGGTGGCGTGGATAAACATGAATGGGAGCTGGCGTATTTATCTCTGTTGCAAGGTATTCAAATGAATTTCTCCATACAACAGCTTGGAGCGATTACATTAGGAGATGTATAATTTGGTTAGGCTGACCTCGCAATGGAATAAAAAGCGGCTGATTTCCATAATGTCAGCCTGCAACGCTCGGAGAGGTCAGGGAACCTACAGTGATACACAAAACACTTTGGGAGTAGTTAAGCAGAGCAATCTGCTGGGATTTGGAGTGAGCAGAGAGAGCAGTCGGGGAGGTTTGGGGTTCCCACCCCAGAGGCTCCGGTCCTCGGCGATGCAGCGTGACGCTGGCTGCCCGGACAGGGACCGGGAGCTGTCCCCAGGGAGGGGATGACCCATGTCTGTCTAAAGCTGAAAGCATTGCTCCTCTCCGATGGGTTCTTGGAGGATAAAGGCTGGGGCTGGCTCCCAGAGAGGGATGCACCGAAACACAAAGGCAGGAGGAGAGCTGTGACCTGTGCTTACCCATCGCGGTGCACATCACGTCGCAGGCACAAAAAAGTGCTGAGTTACAGTGACCTCCCAAGGAGAAAACAAGACTGGCAACGCTGGCTGCGAAGTCAGCCTTCCTGCTAGTGGAACATCATCACTGATAATGCTTTAATAATTATCCCTGCTGAAAATAAGCCTTATTTCATCCGCCTGGCGTGTCTCAACCCTGCAAACTTTCTCTGTGTTGGAAATCATCTCCTTTTTCTCCTTTTCCCCCTGCTCTATACACAGCATTACTCAGAAGCAAGCCAAATCCCTTCCAATTATGTATCGTGACGTTTCCCCAGCGCTGCACTAAAGCAAGGCCCTTCACTTCTAAATGGCATGGTTTATAACAAATTGTCTGTTATACCAGACAGAAACTGATTTCCTCAAACCCAGCATATTAAAGTGAGTACATTCATTCTGGTTGTAACACACAAAATGTGATTATAACAGACACTTTGGGGGCTTTTTAAGGCTAGCGGAGAAGAGGAGGATAAGCTGGAGGGGAAGAAAGAATTGACAAGTAGAGAAATGACAGAGAAAGAGAAACAGCCACGCTGATTTCATTTCTTACAAAACAAAAATCTTTGTGTGTTGTAGAAATGTGCTTTAGTTAACACCGTCAGATAGCCAGAGCAAAAGCTGCCGGTGCTGCCTGAAACGAAAATTGTTCTATTGTGCTCAGAAAACTATTTCCCACAGTGAGGAGAACGCTTTCCAGGTAGCACAAAGCAGATCTGAAACCAACAGGGCCTTATCCTGCAACTCTTGCTCCCTCAAATAATCCCTACAGCCACGAGGAGCCCAAACTAAATCAGTGTGAGTGAGGATTACGCAGGAGTGTATCAAGATTGGGGGATTAGACCGGGATTATCACTAAAACCAGTAATTCCCCATCTTACTGATGGTGGCCATCAGCTCAGGAGGCGGCAGATCACCATGACCCCCCCGGCTCCAGATCCAGGTCTGGGAGCCACCGAGTGTGTGAGTCCCCAGAAGACTCAGGTCCTGTTGGGTCAGGGGCTGCTCCACCTTGCCCTGCTTCTCCAGTGGGAGCTACCAAAGCAGCACCAGAGCGAGACCATGACTGATCCACACCCTGCTTACAGCGCAATGTCAGCACTGCTGCTTCCCTTCCCCAGCACTGCCACGATGGAGCCATCCCAGACCCCCAGCAAGAGTCAGTAAGGAACCTCCACGCTAATTCCACCTTCACACATCCAGTCTGGCAAAGAAGGCTCACCCACTCCCGTTTCACACCTCCTTGCCTCTCCCATGCCAGGTTCTGCCTGGGACTGGCCACCACAGTGGCCCCAGGGGAGACCAAGGGGCAGAGGGAGCTGCCGTGCCCCAGGGTATATTCCCCAACCCAGGGCAGCAAACAATCCTGTGGCACCGTTTCCCAAAGTGGTGCAGGTTTGGGATGTAAAACTGTCTCTGAAACACAGATGCAGCCATTACACATACACTGTTTACTTTTCAAACCCTGAAGCCAAAATCCAGGCATGTAAGTGTTACCCAAGGGTGGCTGTTCTACATGCAAGTCGCATTCCTGGGATCCTAAAAGGCTCAGCATTCAGACCGGTTTCCACACCACCCCAACGCAACATGCATTTTTATCAAGGAAGCTGCCTAATGGCTCCTATTAATTTTGATTTTTAATCTCCTGGTACAAGTCCCAGCAATATACACGCAAAACCTGACAACAAGCCCTTTTGGTTTCAAAGCTGCCTTCTCCTCCAGCTCAGAAGGAAGATAAAAAAGAGCCCTTGGCAGCAGCAAAGCCTCTGACCGGCAATGGCCTTGCAGCTCCAACATGTCCCACTCTCCCTCCTGTAAAACAAGTCAAAACACTAACGGGGGCCAAGCCTCCCTCTGTCAGTCATGATCACCAGAGCTACTCACAAACACTTCTTGCCATCACTGCCTACAGCCACAGGGATGCTCAAAGGCTGCAGGCAGGCATTCCCCAGCAGTACCCCAGCACCAAGGCACCACCAAACCCCAGCAAGGCCAGAACACCCCAGGATAACCCCCACTGCCTCCCAGTGCTCCCTTGGAAGCCGTGCCCTGGCACAAGCAGAGCCAGCAGCAGAGCCTGACCCCACCCAAAGGGAAAAGCTTATTAAGGGTGGTTTCAAGTTTCTTTTGCATTCTCAGAGTGGGATTGCAGCCCTGCTAGACACTACTGTTTAATCCATTCTGGGTCAGCAGGGAAAAGGTGGGGAGCACCAACGAACCCAATTACTGCCAGCACGAGCACGGCACCACCAGTCCCGAGACCTGCCACCTCACGGGAAGAAACATTTCCTGAAGCTCCACAAACAAGCCATCCTTGGGGACTTTTATTTCAAGGTGCCTGACTGTTAAACTAAATGAGCCTCACATTAAAGACCAGCCACATCACAAATCCACCGCTGCTGGGGCAGTGCATGTCTGCAGAAGCAATCACTTACCCCCAGCCACAACCATCATATGCTAAGTGACACTGCCAGCAACACGTTTACCTCCGAATTTTATCTGTTATCAACTGATGCTTTGCCTTCCCATCAGGAAAAGTCACTCCTTGGGGGAGCAGCAGTGATATCTTCCCGATGCTGACACCTCATAAAGGCTCCCCGGGGAAATGCCAGCGGCTTCATCACTGGAGGTGATTCAAACCAGCCCAGACAAAGTACCACTGGATGATGTGCAGAGAATGGTTTGGCTCTGGAAGCTCTGGGCAGGAACTGTGCTTATTAAATCCTCATCACTTGGAGGTGTACAAATAGCACACTGCACAGCCACCACATCACACCGCAGCACCTGCTACAGCAGCGATGGGCTACAGGGGGTGAAAGGCTGAGATGGTTTTCCATGGAAGCATCTTTTATGGGGTTTCCATGTCACCCTGTGTGCTAGAACAGGGCTCTCACTCCAGTTACTGCTGAACCTCCTCATCCTCAGTGGATCACTGGGATTTTTAGAAGCCAGTAGGACCCACACCTCCAGTGCAATAACTTCCCCAGCAACAGCTGGAAGCACAACGGTGGGACTGTGCCAAAAAACAAAAACATTCCCACCCTAAACCAAACTTCCAAACAGCTTCCAGCTGGGATTTCTCCTCCCTTTGCCCTGGCTCTGCCCTTTTGTCCAAAAGCATCCCCAGGAAGTGAGTAGACCCCCACCAGGACATGCTTCTCTCACCCAAGAGCTGCTGGTCCCTTTGCAGGACTGGTGAGCTGCCCTCTGCCCTCCTGCTATTTTGCTGACACTCCAGGGCACTTATTACAAGAGAAAAACTTCTTCCTCCAAGTGAGGTACCGGCTTTTTGCAGCGCATCCCACCTGCCTGAGGGAAATGGGGTGAGCTGGAGCCACAGGGAGAGAAAACAACCGTCCCATATCCCTCACATGAGGACAAGGCAGGGGAGTCTCTGGAGGGCACGTTCCGTGGGACCCCAGGCTATCTGCTGTGTGCAGGAAAAGCATGGGCAGCAGTGCTTTCTGTCTGCAGCTGGCTGTTAACTTTATCAGCTGAGCTATGATGTTGCTGATGGTCCTTCCCTCCTCCCCAGCACCACAGACCTCCCACTGCTGGCATGCACTTCTGGATAGTGCCAACATGTGATGGATTTTATGACTGGTGGCAGTGAATCAGAGGCTGACAAGATGTTCCAGTGCTCAGTGCCCACAGCAAGGCACCAGCCAGAGATGCACACCAGCACCCTCTCCAAAGGACACTGCTCCAGGAAGGCAGGAATTCCTCAGGGATTGCTGCCCCCAGCATCCCAACAGCGGTGCTCACCCACAACCTTGGGATGAAAACCCAGGTAGCTGGGCATCCTGAGCCTCAGCTGGTATTCAGCAAAGAGCACAGGCAAATCTGAGCATCAGTGGAGACCCCCTAATACACGAAGGGTGGTGTTTCCCACCCCCAGCCCACCCAGGCACAGCACAAGGAGCTGGTGGATTCATTAGCAGCTCTTCTGCCTTATTTGACCAGAGACTGGCTTATCCCAAACTGCTTCCATCCAGTCTCAGATGCAAAGTCCCTGCCTCTACCCAACAGGGCATTTGGGAGCAGAAATGCCCACGCAGATCTGTGGCTGAAAACATGCAAGAAGAATATACAAGTACTTAATTCGAGGTCATTCCCACACAGCAAGTGGCCAAAACTGTGCCCGCACCAGTACACAGCCTCTCAGGAGCTGGTTCTGTGAGGCCTCAGCAGAGGTTAAACACCAGGGTTCAATGATCATTTTGCCAACACAACCACAGCAGGACCAGGCCATGGCACCAACCCTCTCCAGCAGCCCTGCAGACTCTCACAGAGGGCTGGGCTCTGCTCTCTGTAGCACCAGGATGAATCTGAAGCACCTCCACTGACTTCAGCAGCACCGTTTTGCATTTGCACCAGCACACTCAAGACAAAACAGAGCAAGCCATAAATATTTCAACCGCTTTTCCAGCTTTGTTATCCTGTTCAAAGTGAGAAACATGACAAACCTTTGATTGTTTTGCTTAATATGAAACAATAATTCAAAGAGAGACAAAAAAGCAACATTAAATGATGCCTGTGATGTACAGGAAAGCTGAAGAATTAGAAGAAACTGATGAGGATGGAGTGGATCGGAGTGGCCCCTTTCCCTGTCTTTGGCAGGTACCATCCATCCCTCCCATGCCAGCAAGGGTCCTGCACGGTGAGGGAACAGCAGCAGGTCAGGTGTACAGGTAATCCCACTGGGGCATCCTGTGCTGTCTGCATCCCCAGCACAACCAGAGCAACAGCTACCAACACCACTGTCCTCAACCTTCTAAGAAAACTCCTGTGAAGGCAACGAGTGTCTCCTGCCTTGAGCATCGCCACGCTCAAAATCCACCTGCAAAGCAGCCACCTCCAGCCTTGAGGCAGCCTGGCCTGGCCCATCCCCACCTGGGCACTTCTGTGCAGTGCCTGGGGGTGAAACATCCACCCATAGCCACACATTGGGGCTGCCCCAGAACCCACAAGGTGGGTACCTGCTGCTCCCCGCTGTCCATCCTCCATCCCTCCCATGCCCTGGCGTGTCCAGCACACAGAAACCACCGCTGCCTGTTTGCTCCACACCTCGTTTTGGCAGCGCTCACACAAACAGACCCGCACTCCGCGGTCCATGCAGTCCAGGCACAAACCCATTCCCGACGTTCCCGGGGCTCAAGGTGTCCACCTGCACTCACCTCTGGCAGTGGCATCCCGTTGATGATGAGGTCGGGCTGCTGGGGGCTCTGGCCCGTGAAGGTGTGATGGTAAATGTGGTTGGAGCCGGCGTTCCTGTTGTTCTGGCTCTCCACGTTGAGGAAGGTGCTTTCGGAACGGCGGCAGCCCAGGGGCAGGGTCTGCTGGTGGTAGTCGAAGTAGTTGAGGGATGAAGTGAGAGAGGAGCAGCTCACAACGTTCATTTTATCCGTCTCCTCCACATCCCGCGGTACCAGGCGGATATCATTCTTGCTGATCTTCTTCTTCTTGCTTGATTTCTTTTGATGCCCATAGGAGTACTCTGCGATTCTGGGGGACAGAAAGAAAATGAGAAGCTGAGAGCATCCGAAATCCTGCCCCGCTAAATACACATGCAGAAACCCAGAGGGCTTGGCCCCCTTCTCCATGTAGACTTCTTAGTCATGCATATTACGTCATGTTTTGGGTCTGGTGGCACGACACCGTCTTCAGCTTATTTTTATATGTATAATGTTTTGAGGTCAAATACGAAAAATAATGGGAAGGAAGAATGCCACTGGTTTATTCTAGTGTTTGTAATTGCTGATATTTAGTTACTAAGAGTAAAGTCCAGCCTACAGAAGAGAAAAATGGAGATGTTAAAAATCCATGAACTGAAAAGGGTACCTGCATTCATTTCCATGCGTAATAAGGATTTTAAAAGTGATTTAATTTGCTCCTTGTAATGAAAATTCAAAATGAATAGCAGATTTCTTTCCCAGTTCATCTTCCACAGCAGTAAATAAAGCAGACCCAGAAGCAGTCCTAGCTGGCAAGCTCTATTCTCTCACACTCCAAAGGCTGTTTGTTTATTAATGCTTTATATAAATTGCTGGTGTTTTGGCTATCTCCTGATCATACCTGATAACTCAAAATCTTTTATCCAACCGAATCCCATTCTTTCCTCACCCCCTGACACACATATCCCCTTCTACTGGGAAATGCTTTTACCTTCTGGAAATCAGAGAACAAAAACCATGTTTTGCAAAGAGAAATTACGCTTTTTGACCTTTTTTTTTTTTTTTTTTACTGCAAGCTTGTTTTTCTCTGCCTTGCTTTCCCTCTTTGCTTCCCACCTGCCAAAAGAATCAACTGATGAAGTGCCTTGTTTGTGTTCTGCAAAACATCGGAGGAAAAAAGTTACTGCAAAACACCACCCAAGCAAATAATGACAAATTATTTGCACCTTGCATTAGCTGGGTATGCTGAGCTCAGACTGACTGTGGCTTCGCTTTCTGTAGTGAGCAACAAAACAGTCTCTGCCATGAATTTGTACATGCACAGAATTGGGCAGCTCAGTATTTCCCAAGGAGGCACATCAAATGCTACCCACAGTCAGAATACACATTTGAAAGTCAGGATTTTGCTCCTCTTCTTTTTATGATAACAGCATTAAAGAGAAAGAAAAAAAAAGCTGCAACAGAAATAATGGGATGAATAAATAATACAGTTTATCTGGAAAGGCAAATATTGGACAAATATTCTCGTTCCAGAAAGCTAATTGCCTGAGCATGAAAATGCCACCAAGTCGAATGCCTCATAAATTAACACATTTTTGAAGACTCTCCAGCAGCTCTTGTGAAGAACCTCTAAAACAAGGCACTGCAAAGCCTAAAGGCACGGGGAGAGGGTGCCCCATGGTCACAAGCCGCTGCTGAGCCTGCCTGGTGCTCCCCCACCTCTGCAGCTGACTTCTGCTCAGACACACTGACAACAGCCCAAGCATCCCCCTGAGTGTGCAAATAAATCAGGGGAAGGCAGGGATTTCTGTTGTGCCAACAATCTATATGCTGCTGACTCGTCTAACAATGCTTGATGAAGCTTTAATTGTTTTGTTTACCTAAATGTTTAAGTTTGGCAATGCGAGAGCCCAATTATTTCCTGCAGGCATTCATTTTGCTGTCCTTTCTCTATTGACCAATTATTTAATTAAACCGCACTTCATTAATCCCTAAGCCGTCACAGTAAACCCAGCGCTTATACATATGTGGGAAGCTGTTGGGGGCACCACCACAACATGATTTTTATCCATTCAGGTCCTATCCTCATTTAATGGGCCGAGCTGGCAAGAAATCTGGTCTGTAAGCTTTCACTTGAAGCTAGACATCCCATAATACAGCACAGACCGACCTTTATTTCCAGATGATTTTTCCCCCATCGAGCAAAAAGGCTTATATATGCACTTTACACTGTGAAAACGGGGTACAATACCCGAACTCTCCGGCATTATTTCTGCCTAAATAAAACTTTAAAGACCGCACATCCCCCCGCGCCGCTGAATTGCCAGGGCCGAGCGTGCGTTTCCAAGGTAGAGCAAAATTAATTTCCATCCCTCCCCTCTGAAACGACTCAGTGCCAAAGGAATGGAGAAGTCATGGCTATTTCACTAGTAACAGGATTAAACCATTTATGAGGCATTGCAGCTGCTCTTTTATGGCATCTGATTGATATTCATGTGTGGTTAGCATTTGTCTCCTAACTTGTGTAACACAGAGAATAGTAAAAGAGAGACAATAATCGCCGGGCTGTTACATATTCAGGGGGACTGGATTTCCCCTATCAGCCTTTCAGTGGCTCCGGGCACGGGGCTGACCTCCCCTCCGGCATTTCGGACCCCGGAGCACGCATCGAGCCAGGGCAAAATGACACAGCACTGCAAAAATCCTCCCTCGCCCCATCGCTCCCAGCCCAGCCAGCCATGCCGGGTGCTGGAGCCGCGCATGGGGGACAGCCGGGGAGGGGGGGTTGCCACTATTTTATGCAGTTGGCCCCATCGCTGGCCGTGGCGTGGAGCCGCAGCGGGCGCACAATAGCTCTTTTGAGCGGCGAGCGAGGGCTCAGGGATGCCACCGCGCCGCTCGCACCGTCGGCTGCGGAGATGCTGCGGTGGTTGGGGGGTTTCCCCCCTCACCAGCCCTTGGGAGCTGTGCTGGGGATGGGGGGCTGCTCAGGGGAACCAGCCACGTCCCCGGTAAAACCGTTCTCCCCGCTTCCTGCGACGGAGCGCGGAAAACCAGGGATGCTGCAACAGATTGTCAAGCCGCACAATTAAGTCGATTCGTTACTCGGCAGGGATTTTTCCTGCTCTCCTCCCAGAGAGCAATTTTTTAAAGCTTCACAGGAAATTTTCTTAGAGGGATGGAAACCTCACTTTTGTTCCTAAAGCAAATCTACCTCCCTCAACCCCCACCAAATATGTAGCAGCAAATGCAAAAGTAACTGACGGCAAAAATCAAAGCAGACCCGCAGGTACACAGAAACAAATATGTCTTTACCTGCAGTTGTAGGTCCTGATTTCCTTGTTATCCCTTTTGCACTTAACTGCCACGAAGATCATGGTGACAAAAAGAATGGCTGCGATAGACCCCAGGGCAATAATGAAAATCAGAGAGAGGTTAACAGATCCTATGGACTCCTGGGCATCCAGGGCTGGAGACAAGTATATCAAAATCAAGGCAGAAGCCGAGAGAGATGTTTTCCCATGGTCATGAGCCACCACAATCAACTCGTAGGCTGTCTTGGCATTCTCCCCAAAGGCTCTGGTGGTCCTTATCTCTCCATTGACCTGGTCTATCTCAAAAAACCCTCTGTCTCCTTCCACCATTTCATAGGAAAGTCTGCCATTTTCACCCTCATCATAGTCATCTGCCTTGACCACTGTCACCAGGTAGCCGACCCCCGCGTTCCTGGGGATGTACACCTCTGCTGTCCCATTGACCAGCGGCGGGGCCGTGATCACAGGGGTGTTGTCATTGACATCCAGGACAATCACCCTGACAGTGGCATTGCTCTGCAGAGAGGGATTACCCCCATCTTTTGCCAAGACCTTGAACTCAAAGGCCTTTGTCTGTTCATGATTGAAAGACCTCAAAGCATAAATATCTCCAGAGTTGGGGTTGATGGAGACATAAGTGAAGACAGGCATGTCCCTGACTTGGGAGGGCACAATCTGGTAGGAGACACTGCCATTGAGGCCCAGGTCAGGGTCTCTGGCAGAGACTGAGAGGAGGTAGGCCCCTGGGGTGTTGTTCTCCTGCACGATGACCTGGTAATAGGGCTTGGAAAAGTGGGGATGGTTGTCATTCTCATCAGTGATCTTGACCGTGAAGGACTTGGTGGCCTGCAGGGAGGGGATGCCATTGTCCCTGGCCTGGATGGTGAGGTTGTACTGGTCCCTCTGTTCCCGGTCCAGCCGCCCGTCAACCAGGATGGTGGAGAAGCTCTCGTACTCCTGGAGTCGAAAAGGCACATTGCCCAGGAGCTTGCACTGCACCCGCCCATTGGCCCCGGAGTCACGATCCGAGACCCGCACCAGGGCGATGACGTACCCTGGTGGGGCGTTCTCGCTCACCTCCACCAGCTCGCTGTTCACAGAGAGCAGGTTGATGAGGGGCGGGTTGTCGTTGGCATCCTGGACACTGATGGTCACTTTGCAGTGGGCAGGGATGGAGTTAGGCCCTAAGTCCTTGGCCTGCACATCCAGCTCATACACGTGACCCTCCTCGTAGTCAATGGCACCGCTCACAGTGATGAGGCCGCTCTGGGGGTCGATTTGGAAGAGCTCCCGGGCCCGCTCTGAGACATAGCTGTGGAAAGAGTAGAGGACCTGGCCATTGGTACCTTCGTCCGGGTCAGAGGCATTGAGGCGGATAACTGGGGTACCTGGGGGGGCATTTTCAGGCACACTGACGGTGTAGGCCGGCTCCTCAAAGAGCGGGTTGTTGTCATTGGAGTCGATGACACGGATGCTGAGCTCCACGGTGCCAAAGTTGGGTGGGTCACCACCGTCCAGTGCCGTGATTACGTAGCTGTAGTGGGACTGGGTCTCACGGTCCAGGCTCTTCTCTACCACCAGCTCAGCAAAACGGGACCCATCACCCCGTGTCTTGGTCTCCAGCCCAAAGAGGTCATTGGGGGTGATCTCATAGCTCTGCACACCAAAGCTGCCCGAGTCCGGGTCATAGGCACTCTCCAGTGGCACCCGGGTACCAGGGCTGGCTGTCTCTGAGATCTCTAGCTCAATCTGGTCAGTGGGGAAGCTGGGCGCGTTGTCGTTGAGGTCCTTGATCTCCAGCTTGATCACGCAGATCTCCATGGAGCTGGACATCACCTCCAGTGAGATGACGCACTTGGGGCTCTGTCGGCACAGCAGGTCCCGGTCAATCTTCTGCTTGGTTACCAGCAGCCCCGACCCGGGGCTGATGTCCACCAGGTGGGGGGCCGAGTTGGAGACCACCCTGAAAGCAGTGGGCTGCCGGGGGTCCAGCACGAACCCGGCGTCCCGGGCGTCCTTGGCGACGTTGGCGATCACCGTGCCGGCCCGCTGCTCCTCCTCCACCGAGTACTTGAGGTTGACGAGGGCCCCGGCGCCGGCCCACAGCAAGGCGGCCCCCAGCAGCGCCGGGAGAGCCCCCATCGCCGCGCCGCCCCCTCCGCCCGCCGCGCCGCGCCCCGACGGCCGCCTGCCTCAGGCGCCCGCCGCGCTCATGCGGGCAGCGCTCGCCGGGCTGCCCCGGCGGCGGGCGGGCGGGTGCGGGCACCGGGAGCCGCGGTCCCGCCGCGCACACGCGAACGCCGCCCGCTCAGGCGCTCCGCGCCGGTGGCGCCCCGGAAGGGCCGTGCATGGCGAGCCGGTGCAGGGTTGCCAAGCCGAGCGGCACCGAGCCGAGCCGAGCCGTGCAGAGCCGCGCTGAGCCGAGCCCGCTCCCGCCGGCGCTCGCTGCGGCGGCCGCGCCACTGCCCGCAGTCCGGAGCGCCGGCGGGCGGCGCGGGGGCGGCCGGCGCGGGGGCGGGCGGGGCCGAGCCACGGCCAATGGGCGTTCGGGGGCGTGGTCGGCCCGCCGGGCCGCCGCCAATGGGAAGGCGTCGCCGGGCGGGGGGCGGGGCCAGGGCGGGGCCGGCGCGGCCCGGGAGCGGAGCGGGACGAGTTGGGAATGGGATGGGATGGGGTGGGATGAGATGGCGAGGGACCTGCTGGCCGGCCGGGAGCGTGGATGCCTCTGCTGCCCCTGCTGTCTCTGCTGCCCTGCGCGGCTGAGCTCGCCCCGCTGCCCGCGAGCTGACGCGCGCCGGCGCTTTGTGTGCGCGGCCGCGGTCACCGGCTGTTCCTTCCCCATCGCGCGGGGCGGCGGCGGGTCCCTGCGGACGGCGGGAGGGTCACTGGGTCCGCGCGGAGCGCCCCCAGGCCCATTCGGTCTCTTTCCCTCTCTGGCAGGAGGGAGCCCGCCCCGCCGGGCAGTGTGACATCCCTGGGGACCGGGAACGCCGGGCACTCCCGGGAGGCTCCAGCCCCGGCAGCGCTCGCTGCGCCCTGCTGAACCCTGGGCAAATCCCTGCCGCGCCGCCTCCTCCTAACAATGAAATAAAGTCCGTGTGCCGGTGCCTCACCTCGAGACGCCGCGCTCCCGTACGCAGGGTCCCGGGGTCTCGTTATGGGGGCCAGGGGAGGTGTCACGGGGACGGGGCGGAGGCGCGGCCCCGGCGCATCGCGGGCGCGGTCGGCGCCCGGCTCGGAAACCTCCCAACACGCCGCTCCCCGCCACGGGTTTAAAGACAGACCAGTGCCTGCGCATCCACGCCGCGAACAGCCCCGCAGCCCACCCGTCGGTAGCGGTCGGCCGGCGGGAACGGCAGCAGGGCAGGGGCTCGGCGGATTTGTGGCGGCACAGGTCCCGTCGGGGCGGTTGGCAGGGGGACCCGACACGGGGACGGGGACGCGCCCCGCGGGCACAGCGCGGTGTCACCGGCCCGGCGCTCCCCGCCCCGCCAGGCCCGGCCGCGCCGTCGGGCCCCGCCGCTCCTTCCCAGGCACAACGGCGCCATCTCGCGGCCGCCCGCGGGAGCTGCGGCGGGACCAACCCGGGCCGTGCACGGCGGGGCCCCTCGGACGGCACGGCACGGCCACGGCCCGCCACCGCCGGGAACAGAGCCTAGGAGGTGACCGGGACACCCCCTGCCTCCGGCGACACCGTTCCCTGCGACAGCATCCATCCGCGATCCCCATCCCCCGGGATAGCATCCATCCACGGGCACCATCCCCCGGCAGAGGAAAAAGCCTTTGCCGGGTGATTCTTACCCTCTCCGGGAAGCAACATCGTAGGTCATTGTGACCCACGGGGGAGTAGGGGGTGGGACACGAGGAGGTGGCGGGTGGGGACAGTACAAAGGGGCAAAGCCTTTTCGAAGTCTCCCATGAAAAAATTAATTCTGATGACTTGAACTGTGCCATGTGGATTGAAAACCTGGCTGAAGGATCATAAACAAAGGGTAATTAGAAGCAGGGGGAGGTGTTTATGGGGTACTGCAGGGATCTAGGTTAGGGCTGCTCTCATTTAATACCCGCATTAATGACCTGGAAAGAGGGAGTAAACTACACATTAATGAATTTGGCAGATGATGCTATACTGGGAGGTGCTGTGAGCTCCAGCAAGCATAGAAAATTAACACAAAAAGGGCCTAGCGAGATTAGAAATATGGGCAGGACGCAGCTAAAGGAGCTGTGCCTTGGACAGATGTGAGTGAGCGCGGTTGGAAGGCAAAGGCGAGAAGGAACCAACAGCAGGATGGGCTGAGCCAAGTGCTGGAGCTACTCCCCAGTGAAGGGTCTGGGGGTCAGGAAGGAGGATGCAGGAGGGTGCTGTGCATTAAAGCGAGCAGGGATGGATCAGCCTCTGGTGTTTGGGCCTGGCTCATCCAAGGGCAGCAGGGAGGCACTGGGAGCCTCAGGTGTGGCCGGAGCCAGAGCACGGGGCTCCCTTGGCACAGACGTGTTGGCGGCAGTTCAGAGGGAAGCCACACAAATGATCAAAGGCACAGGGAGACTGATTTCTGAAAGAAGATTAAAAGGCTTAAATATATATATTGCTTGGTTAAGAGCTGTCCATGGGGAGACAAACTAAGAGCCTTACAGATCTGGTTGGAGTAAATAGAGAGGGAGGGAAGGAATTATTTAATAGAGTACAAGGGGCATCACCAGAAGGGATGACAGGAAATGAAGAAATGGAGCATTTAGGTTGAATGTCACAGGGGAAAAAATCCCCTCTGCTGACAGCGAAAATTATGAGGCTGCAACGTGGTTCCCTGGAGGGAGAAAGTTCTGTGGCTTGAGATATTTAAAACCAGACAGGATCAGTCTGAATATAAAGGCGCCTGGGATCAGCCACTGGCAGGGACTCTGGAGGAGTGAGAGCTGAGCAAGGATGCACCTCATTTCCCAGCTCTTTTTCCACTGAAATATTTCTTCATATATCACATATATAGAAGATATGCGTTTTTTAATTTATTGCATATATATACTTCTGCTACTGTAGAGAAAATCACTGACATGATGAATGCTATGCCAGATAGGGCTGGAAAGGCCTCAAATTCTGAGAAACTTTACTATAGGTATGGAGGAGAATTAGAGGTGTGTTAATGACAGGTATGAGGTTGCTGAGCGTAGAACCTGCACAGTGGGATATGCCCTGGAGCACAAGGTCTCCTGCAGGTTTGGCTTCTGTAGAACATCTCTTATCTCAGTGGCTTTCTGGAGGATGCTCTCCAGTTAACCAAGGAGAAGCCAGGCCACAGCTGGCCAGCTGCAGATCACCCATAACCTTGATTAACACTCCATCCTTTCACCTCCAGCTAATGCTCAGTTTGCCAGAGGCTGTGACAAGATCCCTTTGGAACAAAACAGCATCGATTGCAGCCCCACCCCTCCCCATCTCCTGCCTCACTGGAGGTCTGTGCGTGCTGTCAACAAAATGGATTAATAGTTCTATTATCAGTTCAGATGGATGGCCAGGGTGAGGAGAAAACATCGCGTCCCAGGGAACTCAAGTAGACACATTAATAAAGATGCCACATTTTGGCTCTGAAATCTAAAAGCTTCGCTCCACTCCTTGCAACACAATTAGTTTATCCAAAGCCCAACACTCCTGTTGCGATGCACCTGATGATGCCCCTAGCATTGATCCCTGGCTGGGAGGGAAGGAGCTGGTGGTCCCCATGTCCCCCCTTGGCCAAACGCCCTGCAAGAGCTCTCCATAAGACAGCAGCCCACTTTGTAGCACCCTACTCCAGTCCTGCTGCAATTGGGGAGCTGCATCACCCTTCTTGGAGCTAGCTTGATAACCCCAGCATCAGGCTGGGGGTCCAGGGTGGGCATGAGTCCAACCTGAAGGCTGAGGAGCAGGACAGCACCATGACCTGTCAGTCACCTACCCCACTGATGGGTCCAGGCAGCATGGAATAGAGATATTGGTTCTGCCCACACTGGAGAATAAGGAAAGCTTTTAATCAAAAGTAAGCATTGCAGCTTGCAGCCCTTTGTTAGAGCACTAATGCGGTGCCTCCTTTCCAGCCCAGCATTTATAGCTGTCTCTGTCATACCTGTCAAAGAGTATCTCAGCATCTGAAACATGTATATTTAAAACTATGATATAAGAGGGCCAGCAAGCCTAGGGGGTTTATTAAATATTCCTTGTGCAGGGATGAGGGAAAAGGACAAGCAGGGGATGGGCCCTTGTCCACAAACATCTGCTGCCTGACCAGCTCTTGCTCGCATCTCTGTCTCTCCTGGGATGTGAGACTGCAGAGGATGATGGGCTTTGGGGGACTCGATGCCCATTCTGCATCCCTCCATATCCAAGGCTCCAATGGTGGTACCCAAACAACCACTCACATCCTCTGCTACAGGATAGGGGGAGTAAAAGGCTCTCAAACTCCCCAAACGTCCCATTTCTCTGCAGGAACATGCACAAAATAGTTTGAAAATTTGAAATCTGTTTTAAACATCAAGGAAGAACTTTATCTTTTTAATTTTTTAGAACCTTTCTTTTAATTTCATGTTTCCAAAGTGTTGTTTTTCCCCTTTCCAGCACCTTTTCCTTTTAACTCCTAGGTGAAGTAAAATAAATGATGTAGGTTTATTTTTTCCTTTCTTTGCTTATCCAGTTCTGCACAACTTGAAAGCTTTTCAAAGCATCTGGTGTCAGGAGTTACAGTTTAGGTTTGTGCTTTTTTTTTCTCCTAGCAATGTTTCTAATATCATAGCAAAGTAAAAGAAAACCACCAACCTGTAGTATAGAAAAAGGAAATGAAGAAATAGGAAAACTCAGAGCAAAATCCCTAGACCATTTAGCCATCAGACATCTACTGTGAGAGGAAAAAGGGAAGGCCTAACTGGAGAAAAATACAAGATTTTATATTTAGGGGAACATTTAGAAAATAAGACACTAGAATTAAACCCATTTTTTTCCCTTTTATCTTGTGGGAATTCAGTGAGGGTTCTCAAGAGGGTTTGAAGTGAAGGGATCCTGACCAGCTCTGCCCATCAGCCCTCTGAAAGCCAAACTTTATCGAGCATCTTCAGGACTTGCAGACATCTGTCTATGTAACTCTGTTAGCAGTTTGCACATAATGCAGATAAGGGACTACTGCTGTAAAATATTGAGTCTTTACACTATAAAAAACTGTCTTTCTAAGCTGAAATCTAACTTTATTTGTACTCCTGCAATTCCACTCAAGTCAGCAGGGTTTCCTGGCTGTTAGCAAGGGCAGCGTCTGGCACGCTCCTTCCACAGGAGAGGTTAAAGTGCCAAAGAGAGGACAACATCACTCCGAGGAATTCGATAAACTCCTATCACTCAATAGTTTAATTCACTTTTACTGATGCAGCATCTTTTATCAAAGATTACATAATGCTGAATAATCATGAAGCACATAATGCAGTGCCAGACAGGCAGTTATAATCAGATTTAAATCCTATATTAAAAAAGTGACAGGTGCAGGGCTGATTCTCCGCTCCAACACTGGTGTCAGTCCAGAGGAAGCCCGCTGGACCCACTCCCGATGTACACAACCTGCCTGGCAGCAAAACGTGGGGAAAGGGGAGAAAATAGTTGGATGGTCCTTTCTGGAAGTACCTGAGGAGCCAAGCAGGCACATCCTGTGTGAACAAAGGCAGCACAGGGCACAGCAAGGAGCTGGGAAGTGACTGGCTCTCTGCAGCCTGCACAGAGCCATAGCAAGGCAAGGGCAGCCAGCATCGCAGAATGGTTTGGGTTGGAAGGAACCTTAAGAATCATCTCTTTCCCAACCCCCCTGCCATGTGCAAGGACACCTTTCACTAGACCAGGTGCTCACAGCTCTATCCAGCCTGGCCTTGAACACGCACAGGGCATCCGCAGCTTCTCTGGGTAACCTGTGGCAGTGACTCCCCACACTCACAGGAAAGAATTTCATTCCAATGTCTAATCTAAATCTACCCTCTGTCAGCCTGAAGCTATTCCCCCTTGTCCTACAACTCCATGTCTCTGTGCAAAATCCCTCTTCAGCTCTCTTGTAGCCCCTTTTAGGTACTAGAAGGCGCTCCAAGGTCTCTCTGGAGCCTTCAAGATCTGAAACAAAAAATGCTGCACGATTCAGGGGGCTTTAATAAGTGATACAGCCTTTTCCCCCCACTTCACTGACCTCTGCCCTGCTGTCTGCTGCAGGATCACACCAAAACACTGCGCAGCTTGAATAATTTAATCTGATAGCTTGCAAGAAAAGCTGACCTGAGGGTCTGAAGAGGGCTGCTGGTCACCCCCCACAAGTGGCTCCCCACAGTGCTGTAGCTCACCTGCACCTGGCAGCCTGTGGGGAGACACAGGTTCCAGCTATGCTGGCTAAACATTTCCCATGCAATCAATTCCAGGGTATAAAACCATCAAACAGGATAACCTTGTGATCAAATGGCCAACAGAGAGAAGTGCTTAATATTATCCACTCCAGATAATGAGCCGTATTTCCAGCTCAGGCCCCAAACACACATCACCATGCGCTAAATGCCCTGCAATTGCCTGCACAACAAGTTAAGCAAAGATTAAAAGCGAGGAGGAGAGAAGAGGGAGGGTAGAAAATGAAGCACAAGGAAACTGGAATGCGTGCCACTGGCACACGTGGGAGCCGAGCCGGGGGAGCGCGGCGGTGCAGCTCAGTGCACAATTCCATGGTGGACCTTCCGCACGGCGCCTTGGATGCCTGCCTGGATTACAAACCACACGTGCTGTTCCTCACACAGGTGAAGAACAGACGGCCTCAGGGTTTACAAGGCAGCACTGCCATGGATGAATTAAGAGGCAACCGAACCTCTCTCTGCAGGAGACCCGCCTGCTGGCGAAGGTTATCCCGGGTGATGGCAGAATCTCTGCTCTTTCTACCCTGCTTACAAATAGCACGTCTTAATTCAGTCCCTGGGTCCCCTCCTGCACAAACAGATTGCGAAGGTCAGGGAATAAAGACACCTGGGGAAGGACAGTGATTTAGTGAAACAGAGAAATGCAGTGCCTCTAGTCTGAACGGCTTCACAGATAGCACAGAGAGCTTAGCCAACTCCACACAGCTGCTCCAGCAACGCCCATCCTATCTTTCAAAACAGTCATGAACACAACTAAATCACTTATTCTACACTCCTCTTTCTACTTCTCTCCCCCTTTATTCCTGCATGCTACTTTGTCTGCTGCTGACCCCATGCAAGGGGTCAGAGAGAGGGCAATGCTTCCGTCTTCCAGCACAAATTAGATACCTGGCACTGGCAGAATGTTGACTGCTCCCAAACATTCATCTGCCTTTACCCCTGAGCCACAAGCCTCCTGCCCAGCATGCAACAGGCAGGAGAGCACATTACTGGGATATACATCCTCCTGCCGCAGCGCTGAAGGCCAGCTGGGAGATTTCGGCAGCATTCCTCAGCTGGTGCAACTTGCTCCAGCTCCAGAGCTGCTGGTGGAGACATGTAGCACCAGATGAGAAGCAGCTGCAGGGCCAGGACACAGCTCCATCCCACCAAGGTGCCCACTGGAGAACATGGCTCTGGTTCCCCACTGGTACTGACTTTGCAGCATCCCACGGTTTGACATTTCAAACACTGCCTGCCTTATCCTCCACCTGGCAATTAGCAGTCCAGGCACCAGTCATGGTGTGCTTCCCTCCTCTCTGGCACCCCCTACCACTCCTGCAACTGCAGACATAGGGAAACTCCCGTCAAAACCCCAGCTCTGCCCCAGCATCACCACATGGATCATTTTCACCCATCAAACCGAGATTCTCACGTTCTGGCACCCCACCTGTGCTGTCTGCAGTGAGCCTGATGTTCCCACACTGCAGCACAGCCAGGATACCAGCGGTGTTTGAGCTGAGTACTCGGTGATGTGGGATGTCAGGGAAAGTGATTTGTCACATAACATTACCTGCGAGGGAAGGGACAAAAAGCTAGAAAAATACCTAACAATCGCTGTAATTGTGTCCTCTTGAAATGGCTACACGGTGTCAGACAAGGGCTGGCATATCTTATCGCAACTGAACCTGGGTGGATGCTGTTCCAAGCCAGTGATTAATAGTCTGCAAGGATTTGTTTTGGCACGGTGATAAAAATGAGCACAGTGTCTCAGAAAGATGCCAGATGGATGGCCTGGAGCACAGCCCCCCAGCCAGCCACCAGCACGCCTCAGAGCAAGGCCTTGCTCCTTATTTGTGGGGTAACAGCATCCTGGCAGGGACCAGCTCATACCACTGCCCCAGCGCTCCTCGAGCTGTTCCCAGTGCCTCACAGAACAGGTGGAATGCTGGATGCAGAAGGCAATGGACAGACAAGGTTGTTGGCTCTGCCCCCCCACAGCACAGGCTGCTGAGCAGCACGAGCACGCAGAGGCAGCTTATCACCATCCCTGCACTTCCACAAACAAGTTCCTGGGCCTCATTTCCAATGGGAATGCCAGGGCAAAGCCGTCCTTCTGCAGCACAGACTAGTCCTCCTCCCCTTCCCCAGTCTGCAGACCTCACTTACTCTGGGGTGATGAAACACCACACTCTAGGCACCCAAAACAGCAGCTGCATCTCCACAAGTACAAAAGGATGAAGCATGGTCCCTTGGGAGGCCACCCACTTGCCATGAAGCTGGAGTGCAGTGTGCCCAGCCTGGGATGGATCTGCCTTGTCCCTGGAACCCTGGGACAACAAGCTACCAGAGCTGATATGGACCCTATCCTTCAGAAAAGGACACAGCAGGGAGGTGGCAACCAAGTCTATCCAGCATTTCACATTACTTATCCCTTTGGAAAATAAGAGGCAGATCCTGTCTGTCCATGACATCAGGTACCAACATATCAATGTCTACTGATGCCAACATATCCTAAGTGTGAGACTCAGGATAAGCATAAGCCCAGCTGGGCCATAAGACATATTGTTTGGGTCAGGCTGAGAATCACTTATGCAGTATTTTATTAACCATAATGGATAGCTGTGCCTGGTAAAATGAGTAATAATCTTGTTTAAGGGCTCGCTCCTGAATCACACAGTGTTGTTGCCAATGCTGCAAACTTTCCTTACTGCTCTGCAGGCCAAATCCTGTCCTGGAGCAAGTGATTCTCAGAACAGAAGACCACAAATAAGGCAGAAACAGCTTTCAGCCTTTCTTCCTCTTTTTTTTTTTTTTTCTTTTTAAGAAACAGAGATAATATGGCAGGTAGCATCTTACGTCTCCCAGTCCCTCTGATTTTCTCACTTCATCTCATCTCAGTCCATCAGCAGTGCTATCTTCCCCAGCACTTACCCAGCCTACTGCTCCACATCCAGCTTGGGTGTTTCCCAGGGACAGAGCTCTCCCTGGGGTAAATGGCTGGTAGCTAATGGAAGGAAATGGAGGAAAAAGTAATTTACATCAGCTAAGCATTTATTCTGTACACTGTTATTTTGTGATCATCTGTAATTTTAATCTATTAACAGCAAAAGGTGCATCTGTTCTCATGTTCATCTTGTTTACAGGTGATGTAAACAAGACCAAGGGACTGGTCTTCTGTTTGAGAGCATTTTGGGAAATTTTGTGTTTCTGCAGTCTTGAGTCACCCCTGAAAGCAAGGAGGGGCTCTTGAGGAGGGACAGCATCCCACCTGACGGAGAAGATGCCTTTAAAGCAACACCTGCTCCAATACATGACACACTCACAAGCAGCACCAGGTGCCACGTGGATATAGCTAGGATATGTTTGGAGTGAGGAGACACCCCACTGCCATCAACCCAGCTCTGGGTAAAGAGAAGTGAGTGGCAGCAGCCTGGCAACAGATGCCCACAGATGCACTGTGCAGAGCTGGGACCAGAGATCCAGCCTTGGAACCTGTGGGGAATGCACCAGGATCCCAGAGAAAGCAGTTGCCCACAGCACAGCTCCTCATGCACATCCTCCTGACACACTTCTTCCCTGGGCAGATAATGATAAGACAAGGGGTAATGATTTTAGACTAAAAGGAGAGATTTAGATTAGATGTAAGGAAGAATTCCTGTAAGAGATAGGGAGGTAAGGCCCTGGCACAGGTTGCCCAGAGAAGCTGTGGATGCCCCATCCCTGGAAGGAGCTGTGGTCAACATGGTCTAGTGGAAGGTGCCCCTTCCCACGGCAGGGGGTTGGAACAGCATGAACTTCAAGCTCTTTTCCAATCCAAGCCTTTCTATGGTTCCCTGGTTCCCTACACAACATCCAGGACCCTCATGCAGCCAAGCTGTGATTTACTGAGGGCACCAAGCTCTCCTGAAAACAGGAAATAACCATTAAACTTAAGGCGGGCACCACCTTCAAAGGGAAAAGTCACAATCACAGCAGAGACCACACGTCAGAGTTACGTGATACACTAGGTGAAAACACACCCTCCCACAGCAGAGATCTAACATATACCCCAGCCCTGTCATCATGATTTACTTTAATTAGCGAGTTAATCAGCTGACGGCGCTGTGGAGCCAGGGCTGGCACTGAGTGACAACCGAGGGTCCCGGTGGAGGCAGCCACCCGTGTGAGCCACCCTCGCAAGGCACCCCGAGCCTGCGCTGAGCTCGGAGAGTGCAGGTAGGGGGGCTCAACCATCCTTCCCTGTCTGTCTGTCCATAGGAAAGGGTCTGAGCAGCCAGCCCGTGACCGAGATCAGGTTTCCAGCCCTGAAGAATAAAAACACAGCTCGTTGAAATTCCGGCTGCCTTCGCAAACAAAGCCCGCTGCTGCTCCGGGCTGGGAGCCCCGGCTCTGCCTGAGCGGCCGGGAGTTCAGGTGGACCCGACGGAGCAGCAACACCACTTCTCAGCCTCCGGTAAACAACTAATAAAGGGAAATAAATACTAAACGGCTCCCTTGCAGTGCACAATAATGCCATGGGGACCATCGTCTTTAATGCGAGCCAGTCCATCCGCTCGCGGTTGCCTCCTTTGAACTTCGATTTCTTCCAAGCCCAGGACCCTTTTCCGGCCAGCAGCACCAGCGAGCTGTCCCCTGCTGCTCTCCCTAAAGGGATGTTCCTGCTCACACCAAGAAATGGGACACACTTCCTGGGATTTTGGATAAGTCTCCTATCTCCCGAAATCACAGCCACCACCGACAGCTTTGCCCACCAGGCTCTGGCTGTTCCCATCATTCCAGCACTGAGATTTTCATGGCTTTAGGCACTGCAGAACCTGAGCTGGAACGGACAGAGTTGGTTTAGATATTCTGCAAATTTGCAGCAAACAGTTTATTGAAAACATTTAGCCCTCTTTCTGTTCATTAACGAAGTTCAAACACACTTTGATTTTCTTCATATTTGCTCATTATTTGAAATTGCACAGGGATGCTTTAATGGGGATGTTCCAGAGTGGGGACTGCCTGCCCGTTGTTCAAAGGAAGCAGCAGCCACAGCACATCCCTGCTCCGGCCCCGACAGGCTTTGCAGGATGGAAACCTGGCAAGGATTCAGGCTCCTACTGCTGCCCCCCAGACCTCCTCTTCCCACAGGCTTCTCTGGAAGCAGACTTTGCTCCAGATGCAGCAGCGCTTGCTGAGAGCAATTTAAAAGGGTTTGCAAACACCAGCATGGTTCTTATTGAAACAAATATCCACCAATCTGCACAGTGCTCTGAGTGCACCAGCTCTGGGAAAGATCACATCTCCCCAACTGGTTCGGACAGATACCCTATGGCAGCAGCCTTGGGGCATCTCAGCCACAGACAGCCTCCTGCCAACCCTGCATACACCAGGGGGCATGAACCCAGGACACCCTCCCACCCTGGGACCAGCACTGCAGGAGAAGGGGAGAGGGCAATGCAGCTGGAGGGCACGAGGAGACACCCCATGACCAAAATATCCCCTGTGGTGGGAGCACCCAAGTCCAGGTAAAAGGTTGTTGTAGGCACCAAGCACAGATTCTCCACCCTCCTAACAATTCCTGTGTGGCTAACAAAGCTCCATTAATGTGAGGCAAGGAAGCACAGGGCAGAGCCATGAGATGTCTCCTTCCGTTGCTTCTTCAGCCACCTCCTGACCTGGGACACGTGGAGTCTCCAGGGGGTCTGTCTGCATGAGCCTGACTGGAGTAATCAGAAGGGAGAACTGTAGAGTAAGACACAAACCCCTCATTAAACCTGGTTACACCAAGAAGCATCAGTGTCACTGCCACATCTCCCAAACTGCAGAAGAGGGTCTCAGCCAGGCTCAGAGAGATTCCCTGACCCAGTGTGGGATGAGCAGCCTCTGCAGGGGGTTTTCCAAACCGGGAACTGACACCAACCAGCAGAAAGCTTTTTGTGTGGATGCTCCCAACTACTGCCAAAACTTCTGTGGGTTGAATATTCCAGACCTGCTGTGACATTTGCATACCTCACATATATTGCACAATCCCAGTTTATTTTGGGAATTACATGGTGATGGATAGCTAGATGCAAGGAAAGGCCATTATATGCTATAAAAAGCTGCACAGTCTTCCTGACTGCTCCGTGCTCTGTGACTAACCATCTGCTTCTCCTGCACCTCCCTTTGTTTATCCTGCTCAGCTCAGCTGAAATTAAAATTGACAAAAGCAATTTCTCCCGATCAAGTTGGAAAGATAAGGAGAGCGGCTGCTGCACACACTGCCATAGAAACCTGGGCTACTCCAGCACTTCATCCTTCTCCCCATGCACCAGCTCAGCCTCTGAAGTGGAGTGCCCAGCTGCAGTGGGAAGATCCTCCTGCTCTCGCCAAAGGAGAAACACAGATGGATTTAGCCATGGGAGATCAGTCTCACAAACGCAGCGCTGAGAAGGAGTTTTGTTTTATTTGTGCTCCAATCCCCTCCCCTTGGATTCAGAAGTACAAAGTGGCCCCTTTGATTAGAAAAGCACATTTGGATGAATTTGGAATTATTTCCTGTTCAAGGGAAAGGAGGGGGGAAAGCATATTTTCTTCGAGAACATTTCTGGGGCATTTGAGAACCTTCTACATTATATTTACACTGCTAAAGCACTTTTCAGATCAAAGCACTCTGAAAAATGCGAGTCCAGGCTGCAGACACAGCTGTAGCTCAGCTCTGGCATCAAGCCTCCAGGATTCAGTCCCACAGCCTCTGACAACACACCTGCATGGGGCTGTAAAAGCTGTAGGATGGGAGAGAGCCCTCATCACTTCCCAGCACCTCTCCTCAAGGTTCTGGGGCACAACATCCCCCTTTCAGCCCAGCAGGGTCAGCTCCTGAAGCCTATTTGCATCCCACAATGCCACACAGCTCACATAGAAGCCAGGAGCCGGAGGCACCGAAAACAGCTCTTAAAAGACGAGGGACCTTCATATTTCTACATCCAATTTCTTTAGACATGTTAATAGCACAAGGCCTTTTTTCTCTCCGAGATGTAGCAGCAGCTGCTCGAATCTCCACTGAATTAAGCTAAGGGCAAGTTTTATGTTTTGAAGAGAGATTTTGGGGGTCTGGTATTTTTCTTTCAAACCTGAGAGCAAAGAAAGACATCACAACAACATCAAGCTGCGAGACATGCCATTTTCCCTGTGCTGGTATAACTCGCTGAATAAAACCACAGTTCATGTTCCTGACAAATTCCCCGGTGGTCTGAGTAAAGGCTTGAGAAATTCCACCCCAGAAGGTAATTACCTTTTTTTTTCCCCTTCCTGAAATTATTAGAGTCACAGGAAGGCCTTGAAGCAGAAGTCCCTTGACCCACAGGAGCAGCAGCCTTGTGCAAGCTGGAGCCCATGGGCTGCACACAGGGATAGTGGGCTGCAAGGACCAGCCTTTGCAGAGCAATGCAGCAAGGTCAGGGGATATCGGATTGTAACAGCCCTTCTCTCACTGAGGTCACAGGTGGAGACCTCCAGGGACTGAGAGGAGACCAAGAAGCATTTTAAGTGGGAGCCAGAGCCTCATCAACACAGACTGTACCTTCTGCAGGCATCCATGACTCCACAACCACCTTTGGCAGCAAAAGAAAAGTTCCCTCAGCTCAGGTGCAACGAGAACAGAGGGTGCCTTGATTCGCAGCCAGCACTTAATCTCCTCCCTCTATTGTGCTGCTCTTACGTAGGAAGTCCCATGGTTTCCCAGCTGCAGCAGCCACCACAGTCCTGCAGCTGGAGACACCCAGCACTCACTGCCAACAGTTAATCAAGATTCATCAAGTTTCATCAGCTGCTTTGATTGCGTTACACATCAAGGGGCAGATAACACCGATAAACCCCTCCGCAGCGAGGGGAAACCAGAGTGACAACGCCAGCAAATCAATAGAGCCATTCTGGATTTGCATGGGATGCATTACCTCAGGATCTGGATCTGCTCCTGGGTTTGTCCAGGATAAGCAAGATTAGATCTGGATCAATCCTGGGCTTACTGGGGCTAAGCAAGATTAGACCACAGATCAGCCTGCATATTGATCATATAATTTGTCACTACTGTGCTTGGGAGAAACATCCCTCACGCTGCTAATGGAGGCTGCACCAGCACGAGGGGGTGCCGATGCCAGCCCTGCTCCCCTTGCTATATTCATTAGACGTGTCACTCACTCGGCACAGTCATTGTTTTCTGTGATAACGTACTTAAAATTCAGCAATGCACTCTTCCCCACATTTAAATAGAAACAGAGTTACCCCTGGACATATATTATGCATTAAAACAGCATTTTAAGAATTGGAGTAAGAATTCACCTGACTCCTCATTTATCTGCAGCTAATGAGGCTCCACAAACCAGCACCCCATGAACGCTCCTGGCCAGGCAAGAGCCAGAGGGACCATGACACCAGGATGGCATGCACAGAGGGAGCAGCATGTGGTCTGGGAAGTAACTCAGGGGAGAAGCCAGATGAGCATCCAAGGAAACAGGGCACACAAAGAGAATGGGGAATGATCTGCAACACCACTTGCTTGACAGCATCTGCCAGCCACCGGCCGATGCAATGTGACGCTTTGGTGTCTGGGATGGGGACGTGACTTCATCTAGACCTCACTAAGTTGCCTTGGGAGTTTGAAGGGTTTGATGATTATAACTGGTTGGATTTTTTTTTTTTTTCACGAGCCACTTTTTATGCATCCCTGACTGTAGGAGTTAGAAGGAATCAAAGACTTTCAAGCCTTCTGGCAGCTTTAGGGCCCACAGCAAGCAGGGAGTAGAGGGAAGATCTCTCCTGGCCCCTAAAGTCTGCTCCTCCTCAGGGAGCAGCGGGAAGTTATTTCTGCAATATTGCAGCTGGATCAACCGAGGAGGAGATGACATGAGATTAATGAAATAATCGTGCTCTGTGGGCTGAGTGGGGAGCAGGGCAGGATATTGCCCTGGCAGTGCTCCTGGCAGCAGGCTGAGCAGCAGGCAGGGAAATCACAGTCACCTCTGCCCTAGCCTTTTGCCTTCAGCGGCAAGAACTTCTGTCTGCATCTCTCCTGCGCCTTGTCCCCTCCTGGGCAAAGGAGGGTCGTTTCCAGGTGCAGAGACAAGAAGTTACTCTGTTCAGGAACACCAAACCACAGCTTGCTTTGTTCAGTGTGGTGAATCTGGTGCTTGGTGCTCATCCATGCAAACAAACATCTCCCATATTTCACTGCATTTTCCCAAGGTGTCCATGTCCTCCTCCTGCTGAGTGCACTATTGAAAGGGTTATCTGCTAAAGTCAAGTGTTTTCACAAGTGTGGGGGGTGACACCAATAAATCACTGGGTCACACCGCTCCCAGGGAGATCCTGATGGGCCACCTAGCGATGGGTGTGACCCTCTCAATCCCCACACCCCCTTTCCACCCCAGGGTCTTGCTTTGTTTTCCACTGGGAGCTTCTGGTGAGCTCAGCCACATCTGCAGACACCAGTTTCTGCAAACAAACCCTGTGCAGGTTGGTTTTTTTTCCGCTGCTTATCCCAGTAAATGTTTCAGTTAATCCAATTTGCTCTCACATTGAGTCGCATCGAACACAGCAGCTGCCAACCAAATATTAAAGACGCAAAAAGAAAGCAGCTCCAGACCCTTGCTCACAGTTTGGGAGAGAAGGCTCAGCGTGGGCATCACACTTTGCAGAGGGCAAACAACTCCCTTGGTCCTCTGAGACACCCCTGGGGTGCACTGGTGATGAGCAGCAAAAAAAATAGGGGCAAAGGACTAAATCACACTTGTACATCCTCCTCCACGTTTCTCTGCATTATTTAAGAGAAAACATGTTCTCTTCTAGTCTTTACTCTTTTCCTTTTGCACTTAATTCCTACTGCAGGCAAGTGAACTAAATCAAACACTAAAAGCCCAGGTTTCACAAAGCCACTTTGATTAGACTCTGGGTCTAATCCAGATCTAGGACGTCATCCCCACTGCTGCAGTGGGGCAGAGCCAGCTCTCAGATCAGACAGACCCAGAGCCATGCAGACAGGGCTCAGCAGAGCCAACAAGTGCCATGCATGGACTGAAAACCCAGAGCCCAACACTTGCAGCTTTGAACTGCAGATCCAGGTTCAAACTCTGGGAAAGAGCCATGCCCTGGGAATATACACATGGGCATCTGCCACTGACTTTTCCCAGAACCAACACAAGATAAAGCACGAGCCTGAGGCCACCATGTCAGGCAGTGTTTAGAGCAGAGGGCAGACACCACACACCAGCATAGCCCCAGGTTCCTCACTTGAGCATCATATGGGTCTGGAGCACTTGCAGTGCCGTCACACCAGGCTGTCTAGACAACCCAAAAGGAGCTCATGAACCCCCCACATCCTCACAGCATCAGGACCTTGCAAGAGCACCCCTGATTTTCCCAGAAAAATGACTCCTATCTGCACCATTTCAGCAAACACCATGGGTAGGAAAAGGTGGGATGACAGAGGGTCAGCCCCACTCAAGGCTGAATAAGGGCAGGGAGGGGATTCCTCCCCCTCCAGGGCACCTGGAAGGTCATGAGGTTAGGTCAGACACCAGCATCTCCATGAAAAACCTACCCCTGCAGAACAAAATTGATTTTTTTTTTAATAAATCCATTTATGGAGTTGAGATAGCTTTAGGTGTTATTTAAGCTGCTTTCCCTATGCCTTGTGTTCAACATTTGCATGGTGGGATTAAGTCAAATGGGGGGAGCAGGAGCAGAAAAATGAGCACCTCTGGGTACCCAATGTCTACACACCCAGAGTGAGGTCTGAGCCTCCTCACAGCCCTCTATCCTGCCAAAGCGTCCCTCCATCAGGGCAAGGCTGGGAGAGCAGTGAAGGAGCCCCAGAAGCTTTGGGATGCAACATTGGAGAGCCAGATGCCAGCAGCCTGAGGTGCTCCAGCCCAGCAGAACCCCCAGCAGCCTCCACCAGAGATCCTTCACATGTTGGGAAAAAAGCTTAGCGAGGAAGATTTCTCCTCTCTGTCATTAACCTGACATAATGTCTTTCCTGCTGGCAGCTTTCAGGCTCAGCAGGTTTGTTATAAAATTCATTATCAGATATTGCAATCACAGTCACCTTTATTTGGCTCTGCATTTACAATAATTAGGCCAATAAACACTGATTTATAAAAATGACAAACAGGAACTCCCAGTAAGCAAGAAAAATGTGCTTTCTTTAGCAAGCAGTTTCTCACAGAACAAAAAGAATTGTGAAAAGGCAGAAACCAATCACTGCAGCTGACAGCAAAGCAAAGCAAGTTCTCCTGGGAACTTCCACTTCCCAGCCAAGACCTCACCAGGGACAGACACCAGTACCAGGGTCTGTAGCCCCTCCTGCTGCAGAGTTGGGGAGCAGGGAAGATGCTGGAGGTGGAAGAGAAGATCTTTGCAGGTGACATGGAGAGGGAAAGAGCAAGGAGAAAGCAGCAGGAACCAGGAGAGAGAGCAGGAGCAAAGTGAAGAAAGATTAAAATTCAACAAAAGGGAAGCACCTTGGCAGGGAGGGAGGAAAAAAAAGGACCTGCCAGGTATAGCGAGGGGAGAGCAGAGCAGTAGGAAAGAAAAAGGGTGAGATAGAGCTTCAAGCCCTAATGTCAGGGGAAAAATAAGAGCAGGAGGGAAAGAGGGATGTGTCATCAGAGAGAAGGCACTGCAGATACTCTCTGCATTTCCAGACTGCTCCAAAGGTACAGAGGCTGTCTCAGTCCACTACAAGTGGGTTTTGTGGGGCACAGCCAGGCTATGACAGCAAGCCAAGCCCCCCGGAGCAGACCCTTATGTGTATGTTGTGCAGAAGGCAAGGGCAGACATCCCAAACGGAGCAGACGTGTGATGGAGATCCCAAAGGCACAGACTCACCGAGTCAAGGAAAGAGCAGAGCTGTGGCCAGCCTGGCTGCAGGGAAAGGAGGCAGCAAGCTCATGGGGCACAGAATGGGGCCAAGCACAACACCAGTGGCCCTGCACCACAGGGTGTAAGCCAGCCCTCCTACAGACCCCAGGACAGGTACTAGGAGAACCTCACCCAGGGGTCAGTGCCCCGGGGCTCAGGCACCTCCCCAAAGGGCAACAGCTGAGACACCCAGGTTTCAACAGCACCCCCAGTCACAGTGGGGCATCAACTCCTGGAACAACCCACAGCAGCTCCCTGTACCACCAGACACAGTCAGGAGCACTGGGAATCCTGCGGCCCAACACCACTCAGGGAGCAGCCTCAGGACAGGGCTGCCCCCACAGCTGGGCTGCAGGGAGCGCGGCAGGAGCGCTGTGCCCGCGGCCCCGGCAGCCAGAGCCCTCCCGCAGGCGGGCGAGCGGCGTGTGCCGCGGCACATCAGCAACAATATGCTCATCGTCTCCCCTCCGCACCCCCTCGGCAGCCCATCTGCGAGCACACATGGCTGAGGCGGAGAGAAAGCTGCAGGGGAGAAGGAGGAGACCCTCCCCTGCCATCATCGCCCCGCGGGCACACAGCGCAGCCTGACAGAGGTGCCACTGCCCTACAGGAACGGGGCCGGTCAGTGCACACATCACTGCCGTGACCCCACGGCTCCCACCTCACCCGCACACACCAGAGCCTCCCCCTTCTCTGTTGCCTACCTTTTTTTTTTCCTGCATTTGTCCCAATTTCTTCACGCAGATCCTCAGCACACCATACTCCTGGGAATCCTGCAGCCCCCCTGTCCCCAACAGCCCAGGGCAGAACCCAAACCTCTCTACACCCACTCCATCCCCTATATACCCTCACAGCCAGCTGAGCGACGTTGGCTCCAATCACCTTTGCTCATGAGAAACACCTGATGCCCCAGGTGGAGGCACAGCTGTCCGAAGTGCCCCCCAACTCTGGCACCCCCAGGGCCCCTTGGCTTCCAGTGAGCATCCAGAGGGGAGCCAGCACCAGCTGATGAACCCCAGAAGAGTTACAGAGCTTTCCACTACTTCTCCCTGTTGGAGGCAGAGGTGGGCAATCATGCTGACTTTAGATCGTTTTATTTATTTTATTGATTTTTAAAATAGCTGCTTTTTTTCCAAAAGGGCTCTGGGGCTGTGAACAGCTTGACTGTACATGTGAGAGCTGTGAAAAAGGCAGCAGTGGAGCTGGAGGCACAGGGAAACAGGCAAGGCCGTGTGGAGACACCACTGAGAAAGGGCCAGGAAAATCCTCATCTCCTGAGTCTCAGAATCTTCCAGGAACCTCAGTGCACCCAGTACATCTGGGAATTCATTCTCCCATCTCTGGGCTGCGGCTGCATGTGGTCTCAGAGGACCAGGGAAAACGGTGCTTGCAGCAACACAGAGCAATTAATGGCAAAGGCCATCGATGGGAGATTTAATGACAATCAAAGAAAAATTAACTGCATTGAAATGCTTTAGTTTAATGGATTCTTTCTTGATTAGTAGCATTTGGGAGTAATTTCAGCTCTGTCTTTCTTGCTTTAGTAAGTAAGTAACATTAATATGTATATCAGGTGACAATAAAATAAGGCAGAAGCCTCTGCAATACTGAACTGATTCAGCAGGAAATGTTCAATATGTTAATATGAAATATTTTAGGTTTGCTAAGTAGTGATAACACACTAGTTATTCTCTTCACACAATCCCAGTGCAATGAAGTAATTTTTACCAAAATTTTTCTTCCCCCTGTAGCTCTCCCACTGTCAAGTTCTCAGGTGAGGTGAGATACTGACCCGGCAGTTCCTCAAAGGGGAACCTGGTGCCTCTCAACATTGGGCTTAGTGCTGCTGCTAGAGGGACCCAGAGTATCTCTCCATCCTGCAAGGGACCCCCAGACCTGCAGTACCACACCTGCAACCCTCTGAGGAGCCAGGCTGGTCTCATCTACCTCTTTCTCCTGCACCTCAGACACAGTCATTACAAAATTACCAGCTTCTAATGAAGCAGGCTGGCAATTAACTGCTGCCAGAAGAGCATTGGCACCACTCCGAGCATCATCTGCCGCTGTGAATGGTGAACCAAATACCACCCTGTACGGTGGTTTTGGAGAATGGGTGACAGGGGGGAGATCACTGCAGGGCAGGGGAGACACCAACCCATCACTCCCAGGTGATCCTCTTCCTGCTTTCCTTTCTTGCATTCCCAAGAGGAGCTGCAGAATATTCCTTCAGATCTAAACAATCCTCGAACTATTTTTAATAAAAGGTTTTTTAGTGTGACACCAACACGCACGTGGCTTTCAATTACATTTTAGCTCTCCCCGTAGGAAGCAGCTCTTTATTGGGAAACGTGACTTATGGGTTTGGTCTTTGCGTTACAGGTATTCAGAGCCTGGTGAAAATAAAAACTTCTCGGCACATATTCTGCAGCTGAGCTAAGCCTTGTGCATGGGGAAGCATTTCGGAAGAAGTTAAGTGTTTGAAATAAAACCGTGTAGTCGTCTGGTAGAACAGAGACATGAAATTGTTATTTATCAAGATGAAACTGGCATTTGGATAAAATTCTCCAGCGCTGTTAATAACTTCTGTTGACGAGGGAGTCGCAGCAGCAGCAATGAGGCAGCCATCCCCTGGGCTCGGAGGAGCGGGATTTTTCATGGGCTGTGAGCAAGGAGAAGCGTGTGTCTTCAGTAATAACTTTCTGAGTGCCTCCATCAGAACGGCCACCACGAATTTATCTTTTTCTTTTCTCTCCAGAAAGCTTTGTCAGTTTTGAATAATTTGCTGGGAGTAGCGGCTGCTGGAGTGCCACATGGCCACGCACATCTCCAACACGAACTCCAGCTCCCTGAGCAGTTTTATCAGAATGATTAAGTTTCTTAACTTAAATCAAGGATGTCTCTGGAGTTCCCTACGATGATGTGAACTTAAGATAAACAATGAATGATGAATAGGCCAATTACTGAAACCTCACAGAAATTTTCAGTTAAGGCCATGTATGACTGGTTGATAAGAGGAGATGCTTGTCCTCTCATCTGACAAATGTTACAAAAAACAGGATGGTTTGAAGCAAAGACAGTTCTATGTAATCAGGCTCTGGCTAATGAGCAATTTTCTTTTATATGTGATTTTTCCCTTTCTCTGTTTTGCTGTCTGGGATGTTGGAAGTAGAGAGGGAGATGGCAGCCTCAGCCACATGCACACAAATGCTTTATTCTGGTGCAAATCCCTGCCCTCTGCCCCCACAGCTGGTCCCAGTCCAAGGCACAAAAGTAGCAGGAGTTGGCCAAGGGCTGTGTAGTGGCACTACACACCTCCTGATGGTGAGGAAGCCTTTCCTGAGAGACCCACCCAAACCAGAGGAACAGCCTTTCTATAAGTCCACTGGCAGCTCACTCAAAGCTTTGTGGGTGCAGCTGCAGAGGGGGACAGACACCTTGCACCACAGCTGAGAGTCATGGATATATCACCTCAGACAGGCTGTCAGCCAGTCCTCTGGATGTGTTTTGGGTCTTCAGCACCTCAAAAAGGCATTTTTCCTCGGTGGAAAACAAGGAGAAGGGGCAAAGGCTGGTGTAGGGGGAGGCACAGTGGGGTCCCTCAGGTGCTGAGGTTCTGTGTCAGTCCCCTGGTTCTGTCCAGGAGCAGGTGGCACCACTGCCACCAAACTACCCTCCAGAGAGAGCAGCATCCCACGGTAAATGATGTGATTTACTTACTGCCCATGGAATTGCCCAATTAATTCACTATCCACATTAATATTATGCCTCATTTTTAACTTTACTGTCTCCATCGTTCCAATTTAGTGCTGCTCAGAGATGCTGCCACTGACCTTAATGGGTTTTTCATTATAAAAAAGAGCACGATATTAATCACGAGGGGGTTTCAGCTGGAGGTTGCTGCCCTTGCCCCACTGCTTTGGGGAGCTGCTTTTCAGTGGTTCAGGGAACCTGTTTTATTTCTGCTGGGCTTTTCACCCCCGCCCGCACTGTGTGCCATCCTTTGTGCTGTCCAGGAGGAATTTCTTGGTATAACATTTCCAGGCACAGAGATTTTATGCAGCAGTCAAGCTACGCTGCGGATATGATGGATTTTTCCGGGCAAATTGGAACAAGGAGTAGAAAACTGAAAGGATGCAGCAGTCATAGCCAATGAGCCTCTTATTGTCCTGTACAAAAATCAAATGCCTTTTAATCATTTCAAATGTTCTTCTGGGTATCAATTAGTCACACATTAATATCAGTATTGCTTCTCTTCCTCAGTTTGCATCAGATTAAATTCTCCCCTGTCATATGCACTCGTGCTCATTAGCTTCAAGGAAAATTAGTGATTGTTCCCTCTTCATTGTCATTGATGAGAAATTTTCATCAGAACTGCTTTTTATACAGGGAACCTGATTGTCATCTTAAAGAGATTGAGGGTTTTTCCCCCAAAATTTTTGTCTTTTCATAAAAAAAATTTTTTTTTCCTCTAAAACCCCCAACTCTGAGCACTGGGGAATGGGGGGGGAGGGGGAACCATTCTTGATGAGAGTCATCCTGCAGTTTCTGTCACTCTCTGAATCTCAACTATCTGTCTCCTTGTCAGGATCCAGTGGCTGTCGCACACCCACAGCCACTGAACTGAGGACACTTGGGGTTGCATGGGGTTTTGCTGCTGTCGACCCCCCCTGTTCAAGGCTGAGTATTCATAATGCTCTCTGTGGAGAACAGCAGTGTGGAGGGGTCTCATTCTGCTCCCTGCCCTGTATGGAGCTAGGATACAGAGCGCTGAGCTGGCTCTGGGGCTCCACGTGTATGTGCATGTGTATGTATGCATTGTATATGCCCACTCCCACAGCTCCCCATCCCTCCTGGGCAGCAGTGCCCAACTTTACAGGCTGCAGCAGAACTGGGTCTCCAGCCCAGCCGCAGGATCCCCCCATGCCCCCACCGCTCACCCCGGCTGCTCCATCCCCGGCATTCCAAGCGCTGGAAGGGACTGGTGATATTTATTGAGTTTTATTAACTCCCGGCCCTGGGAGGTTCTCACCTCTTCCAACTAATTCAGACACCTGACTCCTGCTGGAGCTACAGTGATTGCCATTAAAAAGCTTGACATTTACCTTACAACAGTAATAAAATAATAATGCCTAATTTAGTTTACGAGTGGTATTTGCAGTGTTTCCTGTGCCTTGAGTGGGGGATATGGTGAAGATCCCTGCTCTGCTGATCAATTACGTCTGTTTAACGCCACTGCTGTAATTCTTTCCTGTAATCAGAACCATCTTTCAGTAGAGCTGTTCCAAAGTTTTCCTCTGAAACTCTAATTTTGACAAGAAAGGAAAATGTTTTCAAATACTTCAGTTTCCAGTGAATAACAAAAGCTTTTGAGATGGAACTTTCTAGTGAGAAGCGGAGACAGACAAACCTGGTGTGTGCACAGATTTGCTGCATTTAGATTTCCAAAATCTCTCAGATGTTTTCAAAGGCTGCCTGTGATTTTTTTTCCATTAAAAAGGGATTTTTTCCCTCCTCCAAATAACCTCATCAATATGATTCCCTTCTGTTATTGGCATCTCAAATATTAAACTCCCCTGGTGCATTTCACACCCCTGGCACTGCCAAGGGGCTGTGGGGTGAGGAGTTCCTGCTGCTCCAGGGCCAAGGAGCCCAAACCCCTTTGGAGGGAGCAGATACACACCAGGGCACACTCCCCCAGCACACACAAGTACACAATGCTCTCCCCAAGCTATTCAGCATCTCCACTTCTGTCCTTCCAGGATTTACCCCCAGGCTGCAGGTAGCAATGTTCCCAATGCTTCCAAAGCCAGCCCTGGACCTGCTAAAAGCAATTTCTGTCTCCATTTCTCATCCTGAGCAAAACTCGATGTGGGTTTTCAATTTTTTCTGTGCAATTTTAATTAGTACATGATGCTCTCTGAGTTTTTATTAGAGTAAACAGCTTGGAAAAAGAGTTCCATGCTAGCCCTTCTACACCAGGGAGCCTCATCATGTTCAGACTAGAAACCTCACTCCAGATTTCTGAAAGCCTTTCCTGAGATGGGTTCATTTCCATGAAGAAACGCCACGATTTCAACACGGGAAAATTTTTGAGCATTTTGAGCATATTGAAAGAAAAGAATTAGTCAGGAAATTCCTGGCTAGGCCGACTTCGGGGCAAGGCTCTGCACGAGGCGGGCGTGGGATGCCACAGCCCTCCGCTGGGAGAGATCGGGATTCACGGCACTCACACATTGCGCATGTGCTCACACGTGTGTACGTGCACACCCGTGTCTGTGGTCATGCAAACACATTGCACACACACACACACTCTCCTGTGTGCACACACGTGCACGTACATACACACACCCTTGCCCACCCGTGCCCATGTGCTTGCACACACATGCTCATACACACGTCCCACACACGCTTGGTGAGCAACCCCTTGATTGCAGCAGTGCCCACGTCCCCAGGCCACAGGGGGACCGGCAGCATTTGCACAGCCTGGGCACCTCCAGCCATTGGTGCATGAGCAACAGTGTAGGGTGGAAGCAGAGATTAAACCAAAAATATGACCCTGGACGTAAGGGATGGACACCGACCGCGCTGTGAGGCTTCACGTGGGCTCGTCTCCAGAAGCGTGGGAATGGCTTGTGCCTGCAGACGGGAGCGCTGCGGGAGCGCCTGGGGCCCCGCAGGCTGTGGGGAAAGCTGGCTGCACCTCTGTGGGGGCGGCTGTGACCCAGCCTTCCCACCGCGTGTGCACACAGAGCCTCTCTAACTCCACCTCGGAGCGGGCTGGCGTCCTCGCACACGGAGGAGACCATGGGAGGGACGGCTCGGGATAGCCCGGAGCACTGCCGCTTTCTGGACGTAAGTTCATGGCTTGCCTTGCCACCCTGCATCTCTACAGCACCACAAATGTCTGATACGTGCGTGTCCTCCTCCCTCCTCGAATCCTCAGCGCACCCTGGCTATCACTGTTTTGTCATTAATTAGGCAGAAGCAGCCAAGCCGCGGAAGAAAAGCTGCCCCAGGTACCCGCTCTGTGGACTGCTCCTCAGCGTGCTGCTCCTTTCTCTTATTCTGATATTTTTTGGTGTCAAATACCTCTGGAACCCAACACCCAGAAAAGTAAGTAAAAACTCTTTGATACAGCATTTCAAAGCCTTGTTTCCCCAGACAGAGTCGTCCCCCTCCCCTTAGCCCCTGAAACTTTTAACTACTCCCCAAAACCCAAGCAACTTCACAAAGTGCATTTTCTCAGACCACAAGTATTCATGGCACTTTTAAAAACCTCTGTATTATTCATAACTAGCTTTTACTTAATACAGGCTGAGTTTTTTCCCTGTCACCGCATTCTTTCCCCAGTTGACAATTACAGGGGATGGGAGCTATGCCACGAAGAGTTAAAGTTACTCTTATTTCACCGGCAGCAAATTTTATGACAAGTAAGAAAATATTTTCCATTTCATTTCAATTATCTTGCCAGAAACTGGTGGAAAAGTCATTATGCCACTGCATAAAGAGGAGAGAAAGCCAGGACGCAGTGGTGATTGATTGTCATGGATTATATTTCTTACTTTAATGTGTCTGCAATGTGAGGGTATGGTGAGATGGATTAGCTTCTGAAGGAGCTCCTGCTAACTGGATTGGGCTCGTTTATTTCCAGCTCCAGAAGGACACTTCTGTAAGTACCAAGCATGTTGGGGTGGCAGAAGGACTGTGCATCCCCTATCTGTCTCTGCCCACTGCCGCCGAGCAACCTGACAGTTCTGCCCAAACCCTTTTTTTATCCCATACTCCAAGTAAATCGCTTAACCTTGAAGCCAACAGCCTCCCCAGTACCCCTCATTCTCCTTTCCTTTGAATTTCCATGCTCATCCAGGAGGCCTCACTTTGCACCCTGGCACCAGCAGGTTTTGACAGCTCTCAAGAACATCTACAAAATTCCCGTGTGCAGCCAAGGCAGCCTCTTTCCCACACTGGCATCTCCTCTCTCCTCCCTGCCCCACGCCAGAGCTGCTTCAGCCCAGCCAGGCTGCCCTCCTGCCGGGCAGAGGAAGCACCCTGCTTGCTGGAAACTGTCTTCTTATCAGCAAATAGAAACAAATACCCCCCAAAATAAAAGAAAAAGCAATGAAAGCCAGATGTGCCTCCAGGATCCTGCCAAGATGGTTATAAAGCCTTTACTGTTCCTAGAAAAACAGGGGTCATGCCAACCATGAGAGAAAGAAGCTGTTAACCCCTGAAGGGAGGATTTCTCCAAGCCAGCAGTGCAGAGACATTGCCACAGCCTCAGAAAGCATATCCAGAACACCAGCCCTTGGCATCCTCACCAGTGGGCACTGGTGGACAATGGAGTCCATCCAGCCCTTGCCAACACCTGATAGGCAAACAAGTGGAGTGTGAGGTCACAGGAAAGCAGAGATGTTCCTGTGGTGGAGTTGCATGCTGACACTCCCAGTGTCCAGCACCGCTGTGTCCCCATGGCTGCAGAGCAGTGTCTTCTCCACCTGACCCAGGAGCACTTGGGGAAAAGCAGGATGGGGGAGGCTGGAACTTCCTAACACTCAAAAATATAAACCAAGGGGAATTAAACTCTTTAAAGAACAAGAAACCCTTCAAGTTCCCGTAATGTAACCAGAGAGTGGGAAAAAAAACTTGAAAGAAGAGTTGTGCCTCTGAGGGGTTGCCTTGGACGTGGTTCTGCCCCCTGCAAGGCAGCACCCGCGCCGGCCGGCACAGCAGATGATGCAGCTGACAAGGGGATCATCACAGCCTCACAGGGGGACAGATTTCAATGATTTGCCAGAAAGTGTCATTTGTAGCCCTAGAAAACATCTCACAGCTCCCTGAACAGCACAGAGCTGGCAAAGCCCAAGTGGGTTGTCTGGACACTGCACTGGCCAAAGTAATTCTTTGTAAATGGAGAGACACTCAAAGGTAAGGTGCCACCTGGGATCCTGCCCTCCTAGAAATGATTCATGGCACCATACACATTTTGTCAGTCAAAACCAGCAGCCATACAGCCATTTTAGGCTTCAGACTGTTTTTACTGTATCATAAAATCCATTGAGAGCTATATATCTTTGTAAAAGCTTCCTGCAGACCAACAGGAGATGCTCATGGCTGCCAAGGTGCATATCACTCCTCTAACCTTTAAGCAGGTGCGAAGGTACCAAGCAGTTCTCACAGCCAGTTCTGTGCCTAGGTGGATGCAAAATGGGGTATGCTGATGCTGGAAACATTGCTAAGAGACTTTGAACCCCCCAAACGGGAAGATATGTGCAGGAATCAGGAGACTGTGAATGGGGGTTTGGGTTGGCACTGAAGGCTGAGCTCCTGCCCCACACCAGTGGGCCAGGAGTGCTCCTTCCCTGGCTTCATGGCCATGTCAGGGGATTAACAGGGCTTTCCCATCACCGTGCCTCCAGCCCTCCTCCCTGCCCAGTGGACTTGAGGAGTTTTGCACAAGCCCTTTGCTTCCACACAGCACCGTTTGATTTTGGAATCAAGGCTCCCCGAGGCTCGCCAGCTCTCGCTGCGCCAGCAGGATCATTTCTGTGCTTCAAATAGCATCTGCCACTACTCATCCTTTAAGGGTCAGGCATCCGCAGAGACTGGAGGGCTGCCGGGCTGGCTGAGTGCGGCGAGCACCTGCGAGGAGGAGAGGGCTGCTCCCTCCGGCGCTGCTCACCCCGGCTCCCCGTAGGGAGGAGTGCCGACGGGAAGCCGGCTGCTACGCCCCGAAGCTCTTCAGCAGCCCTCAAGGAGGTCTTTGATCCGCAGGCAATCCTTCATCTCCTCTAGGCAGAGAGAGGCTCTTACCTCTGCCTTTCCAGGAAAAACAGAAGGCGCAGAGATGGAGTGAGCGAGCTGGGGACACAGTGATGGAGTAAGCGAGATAGGGATGCTGTGACGGAGCAAGAAAGACAGGGAGACAGTGGTGGAGCAAGCAAGGCAGGGAGGAGGGAAAATGAGGTCCCCTTGGGATCAGGACTTCAGTCCAGCCTGGGCTGTAACCAGGCTCATGCCACAGAAAGCACCAGCAAAGGCTGAGCTGTGGCAAAGCTCCTGGTGCAAGTGTGGGATGAGCATTTTTTCCTAGGTTTGCCACACATCCCAGGCTTGACAGACAAGTTGCCCCTCATTCTGGCTGCATCCTGCCCTTCTGCTGAGCCCTGGCACATGGGAGCTGCCTCTCCTTGTGCTATCCAGAAGGTTGCTTTGGCTCAAGCCGCTGTGTGAGGAAACAGCCATGGCAGGACACTCAGCATGGGTGATCATGCACCAAGCATCAACCTGTTCACCCACTGGGCAGTGTGTGAAACTGGGAGGGGTTCTGAGCTGATCCCTGTGTGACTTTGGCCCTTACAGGTCTATGATATGGAACACACATTCTTCAGCAACGGTGAGAAGAAGAAGATTGTGATGGAGATTGACCCCCTGGCCAGGACAGAGACCTTCACCAGCGGGAACGGCAGCGAGGAAATCCTGGAGATCCATGACTTCAAAAATGTGAGTGTGGCAGTTTGTTCCTGAGACCCTCCAGTCTTGCAGCAGGACTGATGGGATCCCTTAGAGTGCTGTGGAGGACTATTTGCTCCTGCGTCAGGGAGAGAAATGCTCAAACTCTCTGGGGATGATCTCAAAGAAAGGGAGATGTGTATCTACTTAAGCTTCCACTGGTATTTTATAGTGGTGTGGTTCAGCTCCAATGAAATGCATCTTCAAGCAAGACCTGGTTATTGAATTTACCCTTGCAAAGGAACACAATCATCATCAGTCTATCCAAGCCCAGTACATTCATCTGTCTGGAGAGCATTAAAACCTCATGACACTATTGTAGGCTCTCTCTGAAACCTAATTAAAATTTGTAGGGAAATACCTGGTGCAGTGACATATGGCAAAATTTTGAGCTAATAGCCTAGCAGGAACTGGGGGCTGAATGTTCATATAACCATAACGGTCAGATGCTATTCTGCATATTTTTATTTATGATAATGAGAGCTCATGATAGTTATAAGGAGAAGGGGAGTGGAGTAAAATTTTATGACTACCTGCTTTTAAATATTTGCAAAAATCCCAGTTCTCCCAAACCATAAAATGAAATATCCCTTAGGAGAACCTGTTAGTGCATCTTAGCACCACTATGGAACAGAGGTGGCACAAAAACATCAACATCAAAAATATGACTAAGCCCTCCACCAGCTGTACCTTCTGTACAATGGGTTATTTGTCCTCCTCTTTGCCCTGACTGCTTTTTGGGTGTTTGCTTTGATCCTATAGGGAATAACCGGCATCTTCTTTGTGGGACTTCAAAAATGTTTCATCAAAACTCAGACTAAAGTCCTACCTGAGACGACAGAGGCCAAGATCCCTGAGCTTGAGGTAGGTGAATAAAACAGGGCACCTTTGTCCCCAGTGAAACCCACTCCTCTCCCTGGCACACGAGAGTGGCTGCCATTCCTGCCACCCTCCCATCTGCTCCAGCCTTCCCAGGGATGCTGCAATAAAGAAATAATGAGCTGTGATCGCTTCATAAAATGCTCTTATTTCAGAGGATTGCTTATAAAAACAAGTGAAAAGAGACGGGATTAGACGGCGACAGACAAAAACCTCTCAGCACAATACCGGAGATCAAGAACAATAATCCTGTTGTAGTCAAAAGGTCGCAAGGCAGCTCAGGATTAGCAGGCACCAAAAAGTCAATCAAATTGTTTTCTCCGAGATTTGAGCCTCATGTTCTCAAGCAGAGTGAGGCAGAAGTAAGGGATTTAAAAGAGCAGCCATTTCTAAGAAATGCGATTTGAGAAAACTCTTGGCGTATAGACCTGAGAGGTGGGAAGCACCAGGCTGGGGCCACTTCCCTGCATGGACTTTCCTCCCACTGATGTGCCTGGTTGCTTCCTGCATCCATTTATCTTTTGCCCGCTGCACCCTGCTGCAAGGAGCCTCACATTTTGCATGCTGCGTGGAAAAAGGTGTTGGACTCCCTGTTTTAACCCCTCTCTGACAGCGTGCCCCAGAGTGATGGCTCAGTCCTTTGATGGCAGTTGTCCCCTGGCCCTGTCCCCCTCCCCAAGGCCCCCCTGATGGCACAGCCTTCCTGCCTCCCCCTTTGAGAGACTATGGGTGTTAGCAGATTGAATCCCCCCTAAGGACGCTGCCGCAGATAAAACACCACCAGGACATGTGTTTGAAAGGAAGCGTGGGCAGAAACATTTCCCTGAATCATGACCCAAATTCCCAGACACCGATTCTTTGATTATGCCCTAAGAAGCTAATAGATCTTTTCAGCTACCATCATAAAAGGGATATGACTTCCCAGGCTTTAGCAGAACATTGCCCCGGGTAGAGAGCTGAAATGTAAAACTCAGTGAGATAAATGTAGATTTAAGCTCCACCATCTCTTCTCAGAGCCTGCACGCTGCCAGGTCCTGCGAGCAGCACCGCCCCAACCCTGCAGCTTCTACCAGAGAATCCCAAAATGACCCAGACTGGGTCAAGTTGTGTTGGCTCCTTCCTGTGTCTTCCCAAAGTCATAAGAAAAAAACTCTATAAGAGAGATATACGGCTCCAGACGCCTTCTGAGAGAAAAAAATCCCTTTGCCAGCTTGCTCTAAGGGCTACCACCAACCAACGCAGACCACGTTGCCCTGGTAGAGAGCTCAGCAAAGATCCATCCAATAATCTTTATATATGTCCCTCCCTAAGTGCCTGCCAAAACACACCATGGACTAATGCAACGACAGAGACATGTGGTATAAATTACAGAATACAGCCGTGCAAAGAATTTCTGTGAGGAATAAATTAAAGTGTTCGATCACAAAATCAGTAGCAGAAGGAGAGAGGCATTAAGTACTAAGAGCAAAGCAGAGAGGAGATGTTTAATCTTGTGTTTTGAATGAGCTGGGGTGCTCCAAAGGCTCTTCCAGATGGTGGGGACTGCACAGGATAAGGCCCTCGGATGATCAGCTAGGAGAGGGGAGAACACAGTGGTTTTGACTGAAGGTGGACAGGAAAGACAGGGCTTGTGATGGGCTCCCCATGTGAGGACCAGCTGGGTACTTTGTGTGCACCCAGCAAGCACCATGAGCCAAGGGAAAGTCCAAATGCCTCTGGGTGAGCCAAGGGAAGGAGAAGCAACCAGTGGTGGGGGGAGGGAGTCTCCCATGTCAGTGAGCATGCCAGGGTCAAATGTTGCTCTTTTTCCAGGGAGAAGAAATCACCACCACCTACTTTGAGCAGTCTGTAGTGTGGGTGCCTGGGGAAAAGCCCATTCAGAACAAGGAGTTCCTGAAGAGCTCAAAAATTTTTGACATCTGCAGAAATGTGACCATCTTCTGGATCCACCCCACACCAATAGCAGGTACAAGGAGCCATCTCCTCCCCAAAGCGCTCTTGAGCCCCCTCACCAGGAGCAGCTCTGTCCCACACTCATGGTCCCCCTGCCATGTCCCCCACTGTGACCTGGTGGGAACCCATTTTCACCTCCTTGCTGTACATCTCAGACATGAACACAATGTTGCCCGTGACCACAGGAGATCTCAGCCAGTATAATAGCAGGGGCTGAAGTTTCTCTCAGCAAAGTGCTTGTCTCTGCCAGCTCCCCACCGACCTGCACTTTGCAGTGGCCACCCTCCTCATAACAAGGGGGAAAAAAAAAGCAATCCTTTGTACCTGCAAAGAAACCAGCACTGCTGGAAACTGGGACGCCTAAATCCTCGACACCGCATGAACATCAGAGTGCGAGCAGACATCTGCATCTAAATCACACGGCGGGGTTGCCACCTCCAGCTGCTCACTACACAGCCCTCACAGAGGTTGTGGCCTCTGAGATCTGCCGGTGTAATTACCCACTCTCTCTAACCCACTTCCAGCCGAATGAGCTAGTTTCAAAATCCCTACTGTGAAAACTCCCTCTGCTCTGCAGCCACGGAGCCACATCATGTCCCCCACAGGTACCGGCCATTGGTGGTCCTGAGGGCAGGTGGCCATCAGAGAGCCTTGGTGAAGAGGGAGGCTGGTATCCTTGACTTGTTCCCTTTCTGCTTCCTCATCCCTGCTCTTAGACCCCCTTTGCAGCAGCGCTTGTGTCCCGGGTCAGTGGGTCCAGTTGGGTCACCCACGTCCATCCAGTGCCTTTGCCAGGACAGCAGTGTCCCGAGGCTTCCTGACATCTCCCCCAGCAAAGGAAATTAATGATGCTGTGGGTCTTAACCAAGCTATGAATGCTGTATCTGGGCATAATCTGCTCCAAATCTTGTCACTTTGCTGGGGCCCTACAAATCCACCTCCCAGCAGCAGATCCCACCATGAGGATGTGCTTCTACACACCCACAGCCTCACACAGGAGATGCCAACAGCACCCACAGACACCCATCACCCATGGGCATGGGAATGGGATGGAATGGGCCATTACCTCCTACAGCCCTTCTCTCGAGTTGGGTGAGAGCAGGAGGAAATGGAGTACTGATTTACTGGTGGGTTTTTTCTGTACCTTGGCACCAAAGTCTGGTAGAGACATTAGTTCTTGCTGCAGCTTTTGTCCCTCTGCTCCGTAGTTGTTGACAGCAACATTTGGGCTCTTCCTCTAGCTCCTGAGCTGGCCAACCTTGAAGGGGCAGAAGAAGAAGACCCTGAGCTGCTCGTAGACAACCAGAGCTGGTTGGATGCAGGGAGCGAACACGAGGTGGAGAAGGATGCACAGCTGGGGTCCAAGCGCCGAGCACGGCAGCTCACTGAGGAGGACCTGCCTGTCAATGACTATGTGAGTGAAAGAATCACATGCTGGGGTGCCCTGGCTACAGCCCTGGGGTATCTTGGCCGTGGTTCCAGGATGTCCTAGCTATGCTCCTTGGGATGTCCCATCCATGCTGCTGGAATGCCCTGTCCATGCCTCTAGAGTGCCCTGTCCCTGTTCCTGGGGTGCTCTCCCCATGCCTCTGGGGTGCCCTGGCTGCCTTCCCAGGATGTCCTGTCCATCCCCCCGGGGTGCCTCAGCCACACACTCCCCTCACTGCACTGATTCTGCCTCTTCCCCGCAGTCAGAGAATGGGCTGGAGTTCCATCCCCTCTGGGACGAGAGAGGCTACTGCTGTGCCCAGTGCCGCCGCGCCAACCGCTACTGCCGGCGGGTCTGCGAGCCCCTCCTGGGCTACTACCCCTACCCCTACTGCTACCAGGGCGGGAGGGTCATCTGCCGGATCATCATGCCCTGTAACTGGTGGATTGCGCGGATGCTGGGCAGAGTGTAGCGCCCACCGCTCGGGTGCTGCCCCACACCCACCTGCCGCGTCACCACCCAGCCAGGTGCATCCTGACACAACCAACACGCGGGTCAATACCTGTTTGATGTCCAGTGAGGTGTGAACCTGCCGACTGCAGCACCCTCACCACGTGTATCCCCCAGCGTCCTGCCCTGCTCCGGCGGGGCTGGGTGAGGCCGCGCTTGAGCGTGTCGCCGCCACGCTGAGCAGCAAGAGGCAAACAATAAACGTCTTGTATGAGCGATTGCAAAGAAAATGGAAAGTCTTTTAGTCTCCGTCTGATGCTTAATGGGTCTGAGAAGTGATCTAATTGCTTGGCTGCCTCGTCACGAGCATCCATAACTCAGGTACTGGGTCTGCAGGCACTTGCCTCACTGGGAACGTGCAGAGGTCCCTAATTTGCTCTCTGATGGCGCTTGTGGTTGTTCAGCATGTCCTGACCCCCTGTTCCAGCATGCTGTGATGTGTTCAGTAGTTGTTACTGACAGCCCAGGGGTGCCACCAGTCCCCTCTAGAGTTGTCTCAGCAAAGGCAGAGGCAGGAGCTGGCACAAGGAGCTCCCCGAGGAACCAAGCAGCCAAAGCTGGAGGGATCAGAGGGTGTGGAGTACCCCAAGGGTGACCACCTGTCCCCAGCCCACAGCCTCAGGGCTCACACCAGACAGACCCAAGTTCAAGCTCTCATCCCAGGCAGCCAGTAGCAGCCAAGGAGCTCTGACATCCCACGGGTATCACCAGGTGAAACCCTCTCTGTGTCACCAAGGAAGCACACACTGCCACGGCAAGAACGTACGTACAGGGAAGGGAGGAGAGGTCAGAGCCAGACCCTCCCCACATCTCCCATGGGGACATAAGCACATTTTCAGAGCAGTTCCCTTCATCCCTCTTCCTGGCTGTGCTGACAATGTGGTTAAAACACTGGGTGCATGGTGCAGCAGAACTCCCCACATGAGATCCCAAGGGATACCAATCAGCTTTGGGGACTCCAAGGCTTTCTGACAAGTCCCCTGAGACATTTATCCCCCAGAGAGAGAAGGTTCAAACACAGTGGGGGATGTGTGAAATCCAGCCAACCATAGCTGGTGCAAGAAACCAGAGCCCTTCTGTTCCTGCTCAGTGGGTCCAGACAGGTGACCAAGGTGCATACAATGCCTTTGCCAGCAGAGCAGCGTCCCAGGTTTGCCTGGCACCTCCCCAAGCACGTGCCTGTTCCTCTGGAACTTCTCTCCAAAATAAAGTGAGTTATCTATATAGGTGCTATTCAACCAGGTAAGATCCACACACTTTGATGGCCACAGTGCTGTTGCTGCCTATGGGGATGAGCAGGCTGAACAAGCCTCCACACTCCCCACGTTGGCACAATCCATGCTGTTTTTCCTGCAGCAGTTCAGAAACCTCCGGGCTCCTCATGTCACCCTCTGCTGGCACTATCCTGTCCACCTGGCATCACCTCCTCCAGCCGCCCTGGGAAGGGATCTGCCTGTGGAGGCAGGGACACAGACCAGGACAGGGCACTGTCCTTCCCTCTGTGCAGGCTTTCAGATGAGGACGGGTTTGTCCAAATAAGGCTCTGCTTCTCACGTGTCCTTGCCCTGTCTCCATCCATCCGTTAATTGCCATCAGCCAATCTCCAGCCCAGTTTCTATACTCTGACGCACTCTGCCTTACCATCCTAAGCCAGGAGGCTTTCAGCCTGCCAAGAGCTGACAACAGCCTTGATTTACTCACCTAGGTTAAATGCAACACAAGGATTTCGGGTGTTCCCCTGTCAGCAGGGAGGCTGACTCATGCCCTGGGGCGGCTGGGCTGGGACAGCTCACCCAGCAGCATTTGCCAGAGCGGTGACACTGGCAAAGGACCACCACTGCTACACCCCTGGTTTCACTGCTCTGTTTACACCTGCCTCCTCTCCAGGAACAGGACAGGCAGCCCAGCATCCAGCCAGACACAGCTCATTTGAGTACAGTGCTTGAGACATAAAAATCCCCCAAGCTTGGCAGAGGGGAGCTTCACTACATCATTGCAGCATCAGGCTCAGCAAGGCAAAGGCTTGCTGATGAAACAGCCCCAAGAGGAGCAGTAACAAAGGAATGTAAAAGCTTAAATCCACATTTCTTGCCCTGGGGAGCAGCTGGGGACTGCCCAGCACTGCCCTGCCCTTTACTCCAAGACAGTGGCCAGCCAAGGATTCAACATGTTTGCAATGGGCTGAACTTAACCCACCTGGCTCCTGGGCTGAGATGCTCCAGGCCCTCTGCTTCAGCACTGTTACACAACCTCTGTTATGAAGAAAATTCAATTACAGAAGTTATTTGCAAGCACAAGTGCACCAGTGTACGTTGGAGGAATGCGAACTGCAATGGCCAGAGGTTCCTCCCTGGTCCAGGGTGAGCAGATCATCCCCTGGGGGGCTTGCTGCTCTTCAAGCAGAGGAATTTCCAGGACATGAAAGAAAAGTCAAGGAGGTTTCATAGAGTAAAATATCTTAATATTTATTGTGTCTCAGGACAAAAGAAATCTACTCAATACATAAAATGAGTTGAAGCAGCATAATACTGACAATCAAGTCACAGCTGACTCGGTGCAAGGACACCTACCAGGGTAAAGGCAGCAGGAGCTACATCACCAAATCTCACTACAGCTTACAAAGAACCACTACAGCCTGTACTTCAAGAAGTACAACTATAAAAAAAGTATATAAAACCCCGGGTAGGGATGAGAGAGAGCTTGGCAACAAGCCGAGACCTGGCCAAGCCAAGGCTTTGGGCAGGCAGGGCCGTGTTTTAATGGGGCAACAGCCTCATCTCAAGAGCAACCACAACCAGAGAGTCAGGGGATCTCAAGGGGCTGCCAGAGGGGAGGGGAGGCATCGCTTTCCCAGTGGAGGCACTGAAGGTGAGCACTGAGTCCCACGAGGCCACCAGCACGGTCAGTTCAACACGGCACAGCACTCTCCACTGCAAAGGAAAGAGCCGGGGGCTACAGTGCCTGGAGGAATGTGCTGGCTGTAACCACCGCAGCTACACTAATTATCCCAGGCAGTGGCACAGCAGAGTAGTGTCAGGACAAGTCCCTGAGCACACCAGGACAGCTCGTGCACTCGTTCCTATGAGCTAGTCGAGAAGAAGATCAGTCAATTCAAAGCAAGGTTTCACAAGGTGGCATCCAGAGGAAAGCTTAAGGTGGAGGCATCCTCCCCAGCCTTGGAGAGCATTCCCTGCAATGCACAACAGCAAGAAGTTAACAGACAGGATGATTTATACACAGCTTAAAATGACATAGGAGGTGTGGTCTTGCAGGTTGCCTCTAAACACATGCCCCACGCATGGTGCCCCTATCCCAGGGGTGACCAGGCACAGGCAGGGATGCAGAGACAGCCCACTAAGCTTACAGACATACCCAGCCACAGGCACAGTGTGATGGGGGCCAGCTACACCATCTCATACTGATTGTTCGTGATGTACCGGGACAGGCAGCAGGCAAGAATGATGCCAATCAACTGAAAAAGAGAAAAAAATCCCACATATCAGAGGTGGCCAAAACCAAGATGAGGTGTTTTAAGGAGAAAAACCTGACAAATTGCTCAGGAGTTACATAAAATCCAAAGATGGACAGTGGTGTTTACAAATCACAACAGCGGCTGCTGTGCCCTGCTTTGGAATCTCTGAAAGTGGCTGAAGCAGAGGATCCTGGCAGGCACCAGCCAAACAAGCTCCTCACAAGAGACGCTCCACATCCCATCCTGCTCCATTTTGCTTCATGAAGCATCTACTGTTTTATGGTAATTGTGGAGATTAAACAGATATCAGGAGAGTCACAGCCAATTACACAGCCACCAGAGAACGGCAGTACCTCTGCCTGTTACAAGGGCAGGGGTGAAGCAAGGCTGCTGTTCTCACATCAGCATCTGAAGGACACAGTACTGTTACCAGAACATGCTCTGTTATCACAACACAGCCCCCCAGCACCCGTGCAGACATTCAGGGACAGATGCTGCACAAGCCTGGCCTCCATAAGTGGAGTTGGAGGCACATCAGCACAATGAGTCCCTGTCAGCCACACAGCCAGCAAGGCCTGGTGAAGGAGCAATAAAATCTAGAAACTGGTCATAATTCCCAAGCCTGCCATCAGCTGAGATACATCTGCAGCTGGGAGTGTGTGTGAGTTCACCATTTGTGTGTCTGCCACATCTCAGTGGCCCCACAGCAAGCACAGCTCAACCAAGGAGGAGCGCGGGGCGAGCGGCTGGGCACAGCAGAGCAGCTACATCTCCCAGGACCTCCCGAAGCACTCGGTAGCACAAGCTGCAGCCAAGGGCTGTCAGCCCATGCCTCTCCCCCAGTTCAGTCCGTCCGGTGCGGAAAACACACGGCAAAGCACTCATTACAGCAGAGTATCTTGGCAGGGTTCCTTCTCCCCACGCCAGCACCGGCAGCCAGTGGTCCTGGCCAGCAGTGCTCATGTTATGGCCTCTGTGTGCTGGGTCAAGGGGAGGGTGAATTCAAGCCCCTCCAAAGCCAAGGCCAGCCACTTAGCGCCAAGAGCCCAGCAAACTCCCACAATCCAGCCAAAGGAAAGACAGTTGCACATCCTGCAGCTCCCGCAGCAGTGCATCAGAAAACCCTCGGCACCTTGGGAAACCCCACCGCAGCGTCAGCGTGCCCAACACCCAGCCTGGCGGAGCTGGGGGCAGGGGCCTCTCGTTTCCTGCCGGGATAACGCCCGCCGGAGCAGGGGCTGGTGAGCGTGCTGCTGCTGCAGCTCCTGCAGGAAGTGCCCTGCAGGATAAAGGAGAGGCTGGGGAGAGGGAGGGAGGGGACACAACGGCAGGGTAGGGTGGCACATGGGGTGTGAGCCACCAACACAAGTGTTGTGCCTCACAGGTATTCTCAGGGACCCTGTCACACAGAAGCAATGCCAAAACACCTCCCTGATAAAAGGAGAGGTTGGTGGGTATGAAAAGAAAGGGCTCAAATTTGATCCCTGCCAAGAGCAGGCACAGGGAGTTTGTTTGTCTCTAGTTTTCCTTAAGTCAGTGGTTTCAGAGGGGGGCTCTTCCCTAACATCCTGGGCTCATGGAAAGAGAATTGCTGCTTCAGCCCTGAGTGTAAGAGACCGGAGCCTGCACAGTGGTGAGATTAAACCCAAGGGGAATCTGCGGAATAGCTGCTCCTCCCTGGCTGAAACAGGCTGTGTCTTTTGTACAGATCAGACTTTGAACTGAAATTAAATACCTCCAGAGACACACTAGCTTCACTCTGCACTTCTCCCGAGCCAGGAAAGGGAGATTTACCTGGAAACACGCGATGCCAAAGGAGATTCCAGCCACAATACTCATTTTGGACTCCATTGTTGATGTTACCAGGAAAAAACAACCCTGCAGAGGAGGGAAAGTAAGCATATGGGTCCAGTGCTTTTCACTCTCAGGAGAACAAAGCTGCACCTCCCCAGAGCACCAGCAGCTCCAGAGGAAGATGCTCCTGTGCAGGCAGATGTGGGGTTCTGGCTGTCCCTCTGCTGCCCGACCTCAGCTAAGCAATTTCCCTATCAGTGCTGCCCTAGACGGACTCCCAGCCCAGACTCTTTATCAAGGGGACACTGCCCTTGAGCTGCTCCCAGCAGGAGCACTATGTTGAACAAGGTGACTCATCAGAGCAACATGCCTTGCATCATCCAACCATCCCTGCCGGATGAGGTCACCTGTGCTCACCACCAGGTCAGGACTTTGCACCAATGGGAGGTGTCAGCACTACTGAAATAACTTTACTGGGAAACTACTTCCTTACTCACCTGTTCTCCAAAACACACAGCCCCAAGTGCCAATGCTTGGGTCCACCCGGTCCCTGACTTTCAAGGAAGGAGTGGGGGGACCTGAGACAGTAGAGAGGACTCCAAACCCTTCCCCTACCTGCACTCGAGGGTAGTCTCTGGGCCACAGACCAGCTGCACTAATAGAGTAGTTCTCCATTCAAGCCTCCCAGGGACAGACTAGCCCTTCTCCATACACCCATCCCTGCCTCTAGGACTGGCAGGGAGATTTTTCTGAGCTTAACTTACATCCACAAACACTTTCAGCTTGGCCTTGTTTGGGTCTTTCAGATCTTTCTCCAAGCAGTCGTTTGTTCTCTTGCAACAGCTCTGGGGGATGCCCTTCTGGCTGAAGTATTCAGTCCTCTCCCAGTCCGAGTAGTTCTGCACCCCACAGCAGTGCAGCTGGAGGTAGAAACACATTTTGGGGAGCTTGGTCACACCAGGGTACTGACTCCCTAGTCCCACCGTCACTCCCATGGGTCCCCAGCCCTTGCTTCTCCAGGAACTGCAGGATCTCATCCAGCATCTGTGAGATGGTGCACATATGACAGGGACACTGATGCCGTGGGGGGTCCCAGGGGAGACCCTGGGGCAAGGGGAGCATTCCCACCTTATGCCAGTCAGACACCAGCCTGGAGTACTCACTGTCCTCTGGATGGTGTCGACGGCCTCGCTGTGCCGATCTGCAGTCACGTTGTAGTTCTCCAAGGCCAGGTTCAGGTTACTCTCAAAGTTTGTCTTAATCTGCAGGAGAAAGGTCTCAGTGGTGGTGCCGTCCCCTCCCACGCTCCAGGACCCACATCCCCGCATTAGTCACCACTCTGTGATGGCAGGAATGACTCTGGCTGTGGCCAGCAGACACTTCCCAGCCACCAGGCAATTAGAGGCTGTATTAAAGGGCAGCTGGATGCACTGTGGCAGCAGGGATGCTGCGTGTAATAACAAGGACCTGCGCAGTGCCAACTCCCCCCCAAGCAGGCTGCTCTGTGGCGCAGGAACCCTCCGAGGAGCTTTAATTACTGAAATTATTCCACAAGATAGATCAGAGCCAGAAATTACAGTCCAGGGCTACTCTGCCTGTTCTGGTGGACGGGCAGTGTGCTGTGCTGGGCTGACCCTGACCTAGGCTCATCCTTCTGGGTCCTTACAGGGACCAAGATCTTTGGGCTGTTTTAATACCATTTCTGCTAAGTTAAGCACCACTCTACAGCAGCACCCCTGTCCCTCCAGCGACACCTGCAACTGCACTTGGGTTAAAATCAGCATCAAACTCACTCCCAGATGGCAGCAGCCACCCAGACTCACCTCGTGCCTGAAGACAAAACCCACGACGGCGGCCACCAGGACGATGAGGAAGATGAGGGACAGGAGCATGGCATACTGTGGGCAGAAAGGGTGGGATGGGAGGGGGTGGATAGGATGGGGTAGGACGGGATGGGATGGGGTAAGACAGCACAGGATGGCATAGGATGGGACGGAACAGGGTTGGATGGGACGGAACGGGGCAGGATGGGACGGAACGGGGCAGGATGGGACGGAACGGGGCAGGATGGGACGGAACGGGGCTGGATGGGACGGAACGGGGCTGGAACAGGAGGGGTTGGAACAGCATTGGATGTGGTAGGGATGGGGTTCGAACAGGGTAAGCTGGTATGGGACGGGATAGTGATAGGGGTGGGAAGGCTGGGACGTTTCGGGATGGATCAGGACAGGTCAGGCTGGATTAGGAGAGGATGGGACCCCATCACACCCTGTCTGGGGTCACCCACCAGCTTGAGCATCCAGGTGCTGCCGCGGCAGGTGGCAAAGCAGCCAAAGGTGCCCAGGAGGACAACGACGGTGCCAGCGCCCACCAGGACGAAGGGGACATTGGTGGCCTTCTCGTCCAGCAGGGAGAAGTAGACGGCCAGGCTCACCCTACCCCAGACGCCTACGGCCAGCAGCACAATGCCCGACACCTGGGGAGAGGGGAAAGCTGCCGTGGCTACCGACTGTCACGACAGAGCGGCGCGGCCGCGACTCGTCGCGGGGGGTTGGGCGGGGCGGGGTGGGCGCTCACCCAGAAGATGAAGGTGTAGGTGAGCAGGACGCTCTTGAGGCAGGTGATCACCGGCTTCGTCTGCAGCCGCCGCGACGGGGACGCCATGGCCGACACGGGGCGACTGCCGGGACCGGGGCCGGGGCGGGGCCACGGGGACACGCCCAGGACACGCCCCTGGGCGGGGCCGGTCCCGCCCCACCCGCCGGAGGGGCCCGAGCGCTCACGGAAAGGGCGGAGCTCCTCCCCGTCGGGATACCGGTGTCTCCCGCTGTCTGGTGCCACCTCCTGCCTGCCCCGTGTCACTCCCTGCCTGTTTCCTGCCATCCCCTGTCCGATGCCTGTCCCGTGTTACCTCTCCGGTGCAACGCCCTGTCCGGTGTCGCCCCCTGCCTGTCCATTGTCACCCCCTGCCCCGCCCTGTCGGGTGCCACCACCTGCACCGTGCCGCCGCCTGCCTGCCCCGTGCCACCCCCTGCCACCTCCCGCCTGCAGCATGCCACCCTGTGCCACCCCCTGCCCGACCCATGCCACCATTTCCTACCTCCCCGGTGCCACCCCTTCCCTGCGCCGTGACACCCTTCGCCTTCCCCTTTCCACCTCCTGCTCGGTGCCAGCCGGTTCCTTTTCTCCTGCCCCAGCGGCCGCCGATGCAGCCGCAGCCCCAGAGGGAGCCCCCTCCTGACCAGGTGTCCAACAGGAGAGCCACCTTGTGGCCCAGCACACGGCAGTACCACCGTGCCACCAAGCGGTGGGCTTCCTGCCCTTCGTGGAGTGAGCACCCCCATCCCCTCCCGGGGATATCCCCGGGCTGCAGGGGGCCGTGGGATCCCCACAGTAGGCACCAGCGGCTCCTCCCGGCAGCCCTCTCCTGTCCAGGACAGCGTTATTAATCAGTGCGCTCACTGGCCTGGCTGACACATAATTAGCCCATTGAGGCAGCACGTCCTCCCCCCGTCACCACTCCACGCCAATACTCCTGTGCCAGGCTCATCCCTCATTTTTCCTTACCCATGCAGTCCTGTGTTCCAGAGCCCAAATCCCAGGTGGCTCCAGCTCCCACTTGACCCCAACTCCGGGGGATCTGGAGCAGTGGGTCCTATCGAAGGCACTTCGTACCTCTGCCTCGCGAGGGCTGAACTTCAGCTGGAAAACAGACCCCAGCTGGAAGTGCTTGCCTCATGAGCAGTTTCAGAGCCCGCCGTCTGCAGCAATCTCCCCCTCCCTCCTGGAAAGAGGTGGGAAAAGGGTCCTGGCTCCTGCAGTTTTGTACTTGTCCACCCCCCCTCCCCGTTCCCAGAGCCCGGCAGGGCTGACAGAGGCTCGGCTTGGCTCTCTCCTGTGTTTAAACAGGCTCCTGGCTCTTCTGCTTGCAAAGAAAAACCTCTTACAACTTTTTAAAGCCTCGGAGAAGCAGGAGGAGCATTAGAAAACAGGCGATCCTAGGACTTGTAATTTTTTACAATCTCATCATTTTGGGCCTGACTCACGGCTTTTGAATGTTTGGGATGGGCAGCCAAGGGGGAAAGTAAATTTGCTCAGCACCAGCAGCACGTCCAGGCAGGAGAGACAGGCGTCTGTGCGGTGACCAGACGACGCAGGGGGCCGTCGTCCTGCTTCCAGCCCCTCTCCATCCTCGTCAGGGCTCGCGGCTGCCCCTGGACCCAGCACAGCAGGTGGGCTGCCCGGACCCCCGACTCCCAGCATGGTGCAGGAGGCGGCCCCCGTCCTGCTGGTTGTCCTTGCCAGGCTAGTGTCATCCACGTGGCACGAAGGTGAGTGCGGGCACAGCGGGGCTCCTGGGGGTGGCAGCCTGCGGGGTCTCTCTCCCATCGGGGGCTTGTGCTGGGGACGGAGGGAGGGTGCCGGGAGAGCATCAGTGCTTGGGGGTACTGGGTGCTTACAGGGTGCACTCAGGGGTGCAAGGAGGAATGGAGTGGGTGCTGGGAGGCATCCAGAGAGGAGCAGAAAACCAGCCTCTCCATCACAACCCTGCCTGCAGGAGCACAGCTTCTCCCTTACTCTCTGCTCCCACGGGGGGCCATCGGCCAGCAGATGTTTGCCTGGAAGGAGCACTCAATCCCAACCGCCCCACGGCTGGGCAGCTGTTTCAAGGATTACAAGCCGTGTTTGGGGCAGTTTCCCCTTCCCTGCTTCCATCCCCTCTCCTGGCCATGGTGCCAGCACACCTGGCTGAGGATGCTCCTGCCCAGTGCAGCCGGGGCTGTGAGCTGACCACAGGTGAGAAGGAAATGGTAATGCCTTCAAAAAAAGGTACTATCCCATTAAATGGCACATTTGCCTGTGGGGACACTGTGCACGCCGTCCCCAGGGCCCCGGTAGAGAGCTCGGCATATGCCCCTGGGAAACAGCCCTTCTCACCAGGTCACCAACACATCACCGCGGCCAGCACTGTGGGTACCATCCCTGTGCTCATCTCCTGCTCCTCCACTCTCCAGGGCACCACAGCAGTGTGGAAAAGGCATCAGGACAAAAGGCTTGTGAACAGTGAGTGGGCGACTTGTGAGAAGCAGTGGGGAGTCACTCTGTAGTAAAGTTCGCGTCTGAAAGATTTGTAATGGAGATTCTTCCCCGTGACGGCAGAGCTGCTGCTTGGATTGGTCCCGGCGGATATCCCCTTCCCAAAACACAGAACGGGGAGAAGAGGAGATGATTGGGTGCAGCCACAGCGGGGCTGCCGCTTCTCCTGGGATTCTTTCCCAGGCTGAGCATCCCCGCCATGCCAGAGAGGGGAGCGTGGTGGGGTGGGCTGGCGGAGAGGAGGGGGCAGTGCTGGCGGGGGCCAGCGGAAACGCGGCGGAAACGTGAGCTCAGTGCTCGGGAATGCCGCGGCCGGCCGAGGCGCCGAGGGGCCGCGGGGAAGGAAGCCAGCCCTCTCCCCCTGAAAGGCTCTCTCCCCACTGGTGGGTCCCTTGCCCACGAAGACACAGTGTGGGCTAGAGGGTGGCCCGCAAGGATGGCGCAAGGCTGTCTTCATCCCCTTTGGGGGGCCCCTCTGCGCAGCATGGATGGCGTGGGGCCAGCAGCTCCGGCCAAGCCTCTCCAGTAGCTTCATCCTTCCTTGAAGCACAGGCAAGGGATTGCACCCCCTCCAGCCCCCTGGAGGGGGCTGGGCAGCGTGCTTCTCATCCCTTGTTTGGCCAGGGGATGGGCAGGAGAGAACAGCTTTCTTCCTTCCCTTGGGATGCCCCATGGCAGGAACGATGCCATGGGAGCGTGTGGAAGGACTTCCCAGCAGCACAAAGCTGGGGGTCGGTGCCAGCCCACTCCGTGCCAGCACCCGTTTCCTGCCATAACCACAGTTGCTTCTGCCACTGTTTAGTCTGTGGCTGGTGCCAGCACAAACCATGCCACTGGGGACTGTGCTCTCAGTCTGCCTGGCTTAACCCTTGACAGCAGCCCCAAGGATAAAGGACAGGGTCTGCCTGGAGATGGGATTGCTTGTTGGGGATGCTTTGCAGCCATGAACCACCCCATGGCTCCCCTGTCTCTTTCCTCCTCCCTAGGGTCTGGCTATTACACGGAGAGTCACACCAATGAGGTGTATGCAGAAGAAACCCCTGCTGAACCTGCCCTGGATTACCGTCGAGGTAACAGCACCCAACTGGTCCTTTGAGTCCTCATGGGGAAACTGAGGCACAGCGGGGGCCTCCCTCACCTTCCTCCTCTCCCGCAGTGCCCCAGTGGTGTGCCACACTCAACATCCACCGTGGAGATGCCACCTGCTACTCACCCCGGGGCAGCTCCTACCGCAGCAGCCTGGGGACACGCTGCGAGCTGAGCTGCACCCGCGGGTACCGGCTGGTGGGTTCCAGTGTGGTCCAGTGCCTGCCCAACCGCCACTGGTCTGGGATGGCGTACTGCCGACGTGAGTGTGCCCAGCCCTTGCCTTGCCAGCACCTCCAACAGGCTCCCCCAGAGGCCAGTCCTGGGTGCTCTGCCCACTCACATGTCTGGCTGCCACTTCCTTCCCATCTTTGCTCTCTCCATTCCAGAAATCCGGTGCCACGTGCTGCCAGCAGTATTGCGGGGTTCCTACGTGTGCTCAGCTGGAGTGCAGATGGATTCCCGCTGTGACTACACTTGCCTGCCTGGCTACCAGCTGGAGGGCGACCGGAGCCGCATCTGCATGGAGGACGGGCGCTGGAGTGGGGCCGAGCCAATCTGTGTAGGTAAATTTTCAACCCACAATTCTGGGGCACACCTCCGTCCCTGGGGTGTCTGCAGGTGTCACCCCACATCCAAAACGGGTATTTCCAAGTGCTGGCTCTTGCACCTCCCCATCATGGGACCGCTGGTCCCTATGCTCCCCATGGTGCCATTAGCCGCAAAGTGCAGGCACCAGCCCAGGACTGGGACACCCAGCGCTGGCTTTACAGCAGTTCCCAATGGCTCCAGGGTGCCTGGCTATGTGCAGCATCCCTGTGGTGGTTCAGTGCTGGGGTTGGTACCTGGGTCTTATAGCCCAGCCCCACCATCCACAGGTTCCCAAACACCCTATCCTCCCTGTGGGCAGATCTGGAACCTCCCAAGATCCGCTGTCCGGACTCCCGGGAGCGAATAGCCGAGCCAGGCAAGCTGACTGCAACTGTCTACTGGGACCCTCCTCGCGTGAAGGACTCTGCTGACGGTGTCATCAAGAGGTGAGGGTGGAGGTGCCGCAGGCACTGCCAGCAAGGGCTGGAGGCCATGGGGCCCTGATGGAGAAACCTGTCTGCTGGGTTTAGGGTGATGCTGCGGGGCCCAGAGCCAGGCTCTGAATTCCCTGAAGGAGAGCATGTGATCCGCTACACCGCCCACGACCAGGCGTACAACCGAGCCAGCTGCAAGTTCAGTGTCCGTGTCCAAGGCAAGTGGGCTACCCTGGGGCTCCCAGCTGTCTCTCCCATGGCTCCAGGCTCCACACCCCATGGCTGGGGCTGTGCTCCATCCCCCCCAGCCCTCACCCAGCTCCTCTCTTCGCAGTGAGGCGCTGCCCTGTCCTGAAGCCTCCGCAGAACGGGTACATCTCCTGCACCTCCGATGGCAACAACTACGGTGCCACCTGCGAGTACCTTTGTGATGGGGGCTACGAGCGCCAGGGCACCTCTCTGAGGGTCTGCCAGTCCACCCAGCAGTGGACAGGCTCCCAGCCCCTCTGCACACGTAAGTGGTGTGGGAAGGGCAGGACCTGCCCATGGCAATGTCTGACACTTTGAGGGGATGCTGCCCAGCAGGGCGAAGGGGTGATGGGGGGCACAATGGCACCTCCCCACACCCTTGTCTTGCCCCAGCCATGCAGATCAACACAGCTGTGAACTCAGCCGCCAGCCTGCTGGATCAGTTCAATGAGAAACGCCGCCTCTTTGTCATCTCGGCCCCTGACCCCTCTAACCGCTACTACAAGATGCAGATCTCCATGCTGCAGGTGAGGAGAACCTCCTGCTGCTCCCCTCCCTCCATCACACCTCCACCTCCATCACACCCTCACTGCCCCCCTCCTCCACAGCAAGCCACCTGTGGGCTGGACCTGCGCCACGTCACCATCATTGAGCTGGTGGGGCAGCCCCCACACGAGGTGGGACGCATCCGGGAGCACCAGCTGTCCCTTGGAATCATCCAGGAGCTCAGGTAGTGCAGATGGGAGGCTGTCCTGCAGAGCCAGGTGCCTGTGCAAGGGGACTGGGGATGGGGACACCTCTGGGGATGGCAGACCATGAGGTTGCACTTGGATTCGTGTATAGTCCCTTCCTCCTGCACCAGAGGGGCTTGTGCAGTGGGAGAACCCCCCAGCAAGTCTGAATGCAGCATCACCAGAGCCCCACAGTGCTCACAGCCCTGAAAAGAAGAAGTGGGAGCCCCCAGTTCAGGAAGACCTGAAGTGGGCAGGCTCAGCCCTCAGTGCAACCCCTCAGCCCTGAGCAGTGACCCCTCCTGCCCCCCCAGGCAGTTCCTGCACCTCACCCGCTCCCACTTCAACGCGGTGCTGTTGGACAAGGCGGGCACTGACCGCGAGCGCTACATCGCCCCCGTCAGCCCCGACGAGCTCTTTGTCTTCATCGACACGTACCTGCTGGGCGAGCGGGAGGCGGCTCGGCGGGCACAGAGCGGGGACCCCTGCGAGTGAGCCAGTGCCGGGGAGAACCCCCCCTCCACTGCCCTCCGAGGATGGACACCTTCCTTTCTGCTTTTCTAGTCGCCCACCATAGAGGAGAAACAGGGTGCCAAGGACCCCCAGGGAAGGGGAGCCCCTCTCTGACTGTTCTGGCATAGGGAGGTGAACAGGGATGAGGACAAGGGGCCGTGTGCCAGCAGTGTCCCCACTGCCCAGCAGCCAGGAGCTCTCTCTGGCTGAGGAGTGGGATGGCTCAGCTTGGCCAGGACCATTGCAGGAGACACTGGAGCGCTCTTGCTCAAATCCCAGGACAGGGGGAAGATGTAGAGCCAGAGCAGAGAGCAGGCAGGGCAGCACTGCAATAGCCTCTAACACAGCAGCTTTAGCCTCCCCATGGCCACCCTCACCCTGTGCACAACCCTCCCATCCAGAAAGCCCTTGTTAAAAGCAAATGGCCCCACATTCAGCAGAGCCTGTAGCAGCCAGCCAGGAATGCAGCCCATCCCGAGGGCTCGCCCTCCCCGCTGCCACTTGCTTCCCCCTTCCACCACCCACAGGGCACCCTTCCTGGGAACTGCTTTGGCAGTAGAATATTAACTTGAAATAAATAAATTTGTATAAAAAGTTGTATATTTTTGTATAAAATGCTGGCAGATGTGTTGCTGAGAGGCCTGGAAAACAAATGTTTCCTAGGGATCACGACCCCTGGCCCCCCAAGCTGATCCCACATGGTTCTGTCCTGGTCCCTGCAGCCAGGGCTGGGGCTGGGCTGTGAACAGGGAGGTGGGTGGAGAGGACAGGGAGGGAGCAGACTGTGAAACAGAAAGGGTGGGAGGAAGAAGAATGGAAAGAAATAGAAACCCAAAGACATTTCAAAGCATTTTGCCTGGGGGAGAAAAGGGAGGGTCCACAAGGACTTCAGTTCAGCCTGAAATCTGGTGCAAGGCTTATGACAAAAGGAAAAGCCTTCAAATGAAGCTAGGCCAAGAAGACTTTCTGCCCAAGCCTGTTTAGAGAAGGTCATGTTTATTAAAGAAAAAAAAATAATGATACAACCCACGTTTGGTAGCCCTGCCAAGCCCTGCAGAGAGTGTGGCTCCAGAGCAGCGGTGCCAGCCCTCAGCTGAGTCTAGGTGCTGGTGCCACAGCCTATGGCCTCAGCTTGGCCATGGTGGAGCGGAGCTGGAGCGTCCCCTCTGCCCACGAGCCAGGATACTGGCACATCTTCTGCCACAGGTTCAGCTCCTCGCCCATGGAGTCCATCCAGTCCACAGCCTGCCCATTGCTCATTCCTGGAGAAGAGATGGAAGTGGGCAGAAGTCACTGCCAGAGCAGGCTCCTGCTCACAGTGCAGCAGCCCCAAGAAAGGCTGCTTGTCCCCAGGGTCTGATGGGACTACAGGGCTCCTCACCATTGCCCACCCCCAGACGGACACCCCCGAGGAAGTCGTTGCTGGACAGTGGCTCCCGGTCCCAGACTGTCAGCTCCAGGCAGATGTGTTGCAGGTCCTCGGGGTTGATACCATTGTAGACAAAGGTGTGGTTGTAATGAGGGTTCAGGGTCTTCTTCACCACAGGTGTCTTCCTCTTGGAGGCTTTGTTTTTGTGTGGCAGGAGGTAGCTGGGGGAAGCAATCCCTTGGGTTAGCAGCACATGGGCAACTGTCTTCTGCTCCGGGGCACCTCAGCATGCCAGGACCTGGCCTGGAGGTGCTCTTTCCATCTTTCCTGACAAGGCTCAGGAAGGACTATGACACCCTGAAAGGGGTGGTCTCTTCCCTGCCTCTTGAAAAGTCACTCAGCAGACTGGAAGTGGTCTGGGGAGGGCAAAGACTGGAGCCTCCTCGCCCCTAGTCATGCTGCCCCATAGCATGGTGACCTTTGGGAAGATGATTGGATGGCAACTGGATCCCTGCCCTGCACAGAGCCTTCCACCACAACCTCTCAACTAGCCAAAATCCAGGAGAGCACCTGCTACCAGAAGCACCTTGTCTCTGGTCAGATGGTGACTCTCAAGGTACCAACACAGGCAGGGCAGGGCAGCTAATGGAGAGACCCTGCTGCCAGGTGCCCACAGCAGCACTGGAAATATAGCCAGGGAGGACAGTGCCTTCATTGCTCACCCACCCAGGACCCTCACTCACCCCTTGACAAAGCTGTCTGAGGTCCCCCCAGATTTGGCAGCTGTGAGGTTCTTGGCTTCTTTGATCCAGACCTGGATCTCACCACCTTCCCCAGTCTTGCCTAGAAAAAACCCAACACATCAATTAATCAACCTCAATTTCCACCGCCACAAAAACTTCTGGAAAGGTCCTGCTGAACACCCTTCATCCCAGGGGCAGGGATGCCATTTCCTCTTGCCTTCTCCCATACTGGCTGTGCCTGCTGAGGTGAAGGTGGACAATTGCTTCATGCAGGACCAGCCTGGTCCAGCCCCAAGGAAGCACTAGGATGGCTCAGCCAGCCTGAGGACAGCCAAGTCTGCCCTGACCCAGAGCAGCTTTGCAGGTGTTGGAGAAGGCTGCAGTGACACCACCCAAGAAGCCCAAGCAGAGCCAGATCGTGTGGCCACAAGCAGATCCTGCAAGGCTGCACAGACATCCTGGAGCTGCAGCACTCACCTTTCCTGCCATTCCCAGCCCCGGGGTGCTTGACAGATGGGATGTACTTCATGGAGACAACCAACTCTCCCTTGTACTGGTGGAGACCAGCAGCATCTGCCCCAGCCTGCAAAGGACATGAGACTTACCAAACACTGCAGAGAGGCCACGGCAGACACAGTGACAGCCTGGCCCATGTGCAGCACCTCCCCAGGCTGGGACAGAGGGCTTGGCTTCTCCTAGATGTGGCTGAGCTGGCACAAGTGCCTGCAAACCTTCCCCAGCATCACCGGATCACCCCAGCTCCTTTGGGATCTTATTTCCCACCTGAGGAAGAGGTGGGAAGCTAGGCTCGAGGCAGAGGACCTGCCCTTTTTTATGACAGCACTGCTGTCTGCTTCTGGGCTGTTCACTTCCCCAAAGATTTGATATGGCACGAGTCTTTTGACAGCTCACCTTGCCATGCAGGGGCAGGAACTCCTCCAGGTGGCTGTCAAAGTTCCAGGCATCCAGTGGGACCTCCACCTCCCCCAGGAACGTGTTGCGGCCAAAGCGATCGTGGTGCCAGACCGAGAACTGCAGTGTCCTCGTGAGCAGGAGGGACTTGCTAATCTCGTACTAGGGAGAGAGACAGGAAAACCCCTGGTGAGCAACCAGCAGCAGGCAGGGACAGGCTTGGCAAACACCATCAGCCACAGCTCTCGATCAGCAAAGGAAACAGGTTTGAGGAGCAATGGATGAGCACAGAATTCTGTTCTTCTTTCCATGCCTGCTGAAAACTCAGAGTCCTGGGGCAGCGGTGCAGGAGCCAACGCTCTCCAGACAGATAGACCTCAGAGCCAGGATTCATGGCATCTGTCCACCCATCCCACAGCAAGCAGAGCTCTGCCAGCCCACAGAGCCTCGGGGGGCAGAGCACAAGACCTTAGCAAACCTGTCTGTGAGAGCCTAAAAACCAAACCACAGCTCCCACTTCCTCTTGTCTGAGCGAGCCTGGCCTCAGCAATGCACTGCCAGGCTCTGGGACAGAGTCAGCCAGTCGCACCACCCTAAAGTGGCTGCAGCAGGGCTGGTGAAGGACAGTGCAAAGTCGTTCTGCCCTGGGGCCCAGAACTGCCTCATTTCTGCCTCTGCAGCTGTGCTGCCCTCCCACCAACGTAACCTGTTTCCAGTGGCCCGGAAGCCTTTGCCAAGGAAGGAAATACCCAGAGTAAGCAGGATGCCCCTGGGGAATGCCATAGGAACCAGGGACATGTCCTGTGGCTGTTTACATCTGCAGCTGTGCCTCCACTCCACCAGGGCACCAGGACTTGACATCATGTCCAGACCAGAGCAGCGACCCAGTCTGGGATTAAGTCTTTCCAGTTCTCTGTAGATCCCCTGCCTCAGGGTTAGGAGCCCAACCCACCACTGGCTTGTTCCAGCAGCATCCCCAGGACTGAGTACCTGCACCCCAATCCATCCCTGCTCACCTTTAGCAGCTCATTGTACAGGGGGTTGATGGTGTTGCGTTTGATTGTTGTCTTGCGTTTCCCCTGCCGGGATTTGTCAGGCAGGAGGTAGGTCTTCACGTACCTGCAGGGAGGAGCAGGCAGCACTTCACCAAGGTCTCCCCACAGTTAACCCCCCCCACCTCGAGCTCCCCAGGGCAACCCCAGACTCCCTGCCTTGCCAAGACCTCCCACTTACAGCTCCCATCTCTGGCAGACACCCCACAACCCAGGTGGGCACCACCAGTGGTACCAGCAGCCATCACCCTCCCGGCTCTCACGGGTTGGAGCGCTTCCTGCCCTCGTCCCCATAGGCCAGCTGGCGACACTCCTTCACGTGGATGAACAAGGTCTGTGTCTTCTGCTCGTAGCTCAGGGAGAAGGAGATGCCTCCAGTGACTGCCACGCTGCCAAAGTCACCAGCCTCGCTGTAAATGCTGACCATGCTCCCCAGTGTGCTCTGGAAGACATGGCAGGGCTGAGCTGGCACAGCATCACTCGATGGCCCCTCTTCATCCTCAGCAAGGCTACTTCATGTGCCTCCTCCATACAGCCCCTCTCACCCTCTGTGGCTGGGGATGGCCATCCCACCTGCATGGAGGTTCCCCAGAAGAGAGCTGGGTCTCTGCATTTTAATTCCCTTCAAGGGAAGGAAACCTCCATGCCTCAGGCTCTTGCCTCTGCACCACCCTGCCTTTATCCCACCTAACTCATTGGCACTGCCTCTCTCCATCATTCCTCTTTGCAGCAGAGCAGAGCACGGCCACACCACGGGGACTCACCGAGGAGGTGCCGCTGCGCATGCTGCCCCGGGCCACCCGCTGCCGATGGATCTCCACCAGGTTATCAATGTCCTCCTCCTCCTCCTCCTGCAAGGAGGAAAACAAGCCAACCGTGTGGGGAGCAGCAGGGAACAGCCAGCTGGATACCCAGCTCCTCTACCATGGCACTCCGAGGGTCTCACCAGCTCTGTGTTGAGGCCAGGGACCGACTTGCTCCTGTCCCCCAAAGATCCGCCATCCCCCACGAAGTCCTCGGGACGCAGGTCGATCACCGACTTGGTGTAGTCTGCACGAGAGGTGGTGAGCAGGAGGCAACAGCACGGAGCAGGACCAGCAGAGCCCTGCTGCTCTCTCAAGCAAGGGACTGCCCCAGCCTCTCCCACCCGCACCAAAAGCCCACCTCAGCCCAGGGAGAAGCAGCTGCCCACCCTGGCTGTGTTGGCACCCAAACCCCCTGCACCCCTGCCGCTCTCACCTGCAGGCCTCACCACCCGCCGGGGGTTCTTCTTGAATATCGTTTCATGCTCGTCCACTAAGGCACTGCTGTGGGTCCCTGCAGTGGCATCCTGGGGAGGAGAGTTCCCTCAGAGCAGGGCAGGGCTGGGCACCCCATGGGACTCCCGGCCCCACGCCCCAGGACAGGGCTGGGCCTGCTGGAGCAGCGTCACGCACCCGTCCGTCAGAGTATGCGTTTTTGGAGCGGAGAGGGAGGGTCAGGCTGGAGGCAGCAGGTCCTGCCGGTGCAGCAACCTGTTTTCCAGGGATGGCTCTCTCCAGGGAGTTACTTCTGCAGAGGACACAGAAAGATCTGTCCCAGGCCACGAGCCCAGCTGGGAGAGCAAGTACTGGCTGGAAAGTATCATCTCCTCACAAGCTCCCTGGAGCCACATAAGCTCCCTACAGCACACCAGCCTGGGAGCAGAGGACATGCCTGCCCAGGGACAAGTTTCAGCCTAGCCAGAGGAGCTAGCTCCCCCTCACTAGACCAAGAAAAACACACTTCAGATGAAAGTCCTCATCCTTTGCCAGCCAGTCTTGCTAAGAACAACCCACCTGGGGAGCCCCTCACCTGCCCCCCCCATCAGCAGGACTAGATCTGTAGCCATCCAGGCTCATGTTTTCCATGGACTCTGTGTCACTTTTGCCATCCCGAGGGTCTGAGGCATCTGGAAACAAACTGCAGACAAACAAAACCACAGGTATGTCCTGTTTGGCAAGGAGGTTGGTCTGAGAGAGCTTCTGCGCCACCAATAGTCCAAGCGGGGCGGCAACATCACTCCCATCCCCGCAGCAGATGAGGGCTGGTGCCTGGAGCAGGGGGGACTGCACGGATTCTTACCTGGACCCCTCTCGGGGTGCAGGGGGGCTTGGCTGCCGGGCTGCAGAGGAACTTTTGGGCTCACCAAGCTGAGCTTTCTGGAGGAGGGTTTGTCCCACAGTCTCTCTTTTGCTGGCTGGAAGGAGAGAGGCATCAGGAGGACCCCTGCTCCAAGCCTATTGCCTGAAGCAGGAGCTGCTCCCATCCAACTGTGCAAATGCACTGGGGAAAGGGGGAGCATCACAGATGGCTGGGCTGTGGGAGGAGGCGCTGCTGTGGCACCCCTACCTGCCGGCCTGTGCCGCAGGGACAGCCGCACCATGTCGCTGCCCAGGTGGTTGGCGAAGCGGTTGACCCTCTGGTCATAGAACCAGTCACCCGTTGTCTTCTTCAGCTCACTGCAGGGCAGGGAGGTGGTGGGGGGCAGTCAGGGGGAGTGTGGGGCTGATCCTTGCACCCCAACCCACCCTTGGTGCTCCCACCACCCAAGGAGAACACAGGCACAGTCGGCATGACTGGCAGGCAACTGGGCAGAGACAATTCACTGGGCACTTGATGGGCTCAGCTACATCCCCAGCAAATATGGGAGCAAGACAGGTTTTATAGCACAAGGGAGGCCAAGAAGGAAGAAACCTGGGATGCTTGAAACAGAAGCTCTGCAAGAGGTACAGGGGGATGCTGGAATCAAATAAAAGGGGGGAAAGGAGCAAGGAGGGCACGGAGGAGACACGAGATTGGAGTGTGATTCAAATCACTGTCACCCAACCATGGGAACCCACTCCAGGAGCAACAGCAGAGCCAGCTGTCCTGCAGTGAAGAGGACCAGTGTCTAGGCTAGCAAAGGCCAGCCATGGGGCATCATGGGGAGACTGGGAAGAGGAAGGGAACAGGAAGCACATGCAGAAGGTCTCTGCCACTTGTCCCCCAGGTACTCACGCCTCTTTGGTGCAGACTTTGCAGCGCCAGGAACTGTTGGGGCTGTAGGAACGGCAGTCCCGACACACCAAGTGGTTGCAGCCCCGGCACGTGTTGGCCTTGGGGCTGACACGGCCCAGGCTCTGCTGGCAGCGGGCGCAGGTCCGCTCGCTGTAGCGCTGGCTGCCCCGCTTGGCTCCCTTGCGCCGTATCTCCAGCAGCTCATTCTTCAGGCGCCTGCTCAGACGCGACACCGGGAGCTGTCAGAGCCGCCCCGGGAAACCCCCATCAACAGCACTCTCACTCCTCCACCCACTTCCAGAGCAAAGCAGGGAACCAGCTCCTGCCCAGCCCCAGACACATCCACACCTGATCCTCCTCTCCTCTGCTTTACGGAGCTCCTCATCGCGCTGCAGGACCTGCAGGATCAATTCTCTCTCCACGTCCGACAGGAAGGACAGATCCACGGCTTCCGACATCGCTGCACCCGGGATCGCTGGCCCTGGCCAGATGTGTCCGTGCTAGGAACATGCCACCCGCTGAGCGCGGCGGCTCCCGCCCCGCGAGGTGCTCCGTGCCCGCTCCCGGGGCTGGACCGGACCGCGCCACCCAGGACAGCGGTCCGCCCGCCGCCTCCGCCGCCCTGCCCCGGGCTGGGCTCGGGCTGCCTGCCAGCCCCGCCGCCCCGGTGACCTCAGCCGGCTCCGTGGGACCGCGCTGACGCCCAGCACCCGCGGGCAGCCCCGGCAGGAAGGAGCCGCCCCGGGCTGCCGCTCCCACGAACGCAGCGGGGCCCGGAGCTGCCCGACCCCTGCGGAGCCGCCGGGAGCGGACACGCTCCCAAACCGCGGCGGGGGCAGAATCCGGTCCGGAGGCGCCGACACCGGGACCCAGGTGGCCGCGGCCGCTCCAGCCCCGAAGGAGCCGGGGCGCCTGCTCGGGGACCCGCAGCTCAGCCCGCTGCCCACTTGGGACTGCCGGCACCGCCGGGACGGAGCTACCCGTCCCCGCAGCCGCGCCCCGGGGAACAGGGGGCGGTGGGACGGACCCCGGGCTCCTCTCTCGGGGGGCGTCCGGGGCCGCTGGCACCGCGCCCGCAGCGCGGCCACCAGGGCAGGGACCGACCTCGCCCCGGGACACCGCGGCTCGACACCCCAACCACAGAGGGACTCCCGGCACCCCCGGACACCCCCCCAGCCGAGGGATCCCCGGTGTCCCCCGTCCGCGGAGGAACCCCCTGTACCTCCCGCCCCCCCTTCAGCGGAGGGACCCCCGATCCCCACGACCCTCCCGGTACCTGCCACGGTTCCGGCCGGCGCCTCCCGGAGCGGGGAGGTGGGGCCGGGAGGGTGGAGGGCGGCACCGGAGCCTTAAAGGAGCCGCGCCCGCCGCACCTGCGACACCGACGGGGCGGCCCGTGCGGGGGGCGGTGCCCGCGGCCTCCAGCTCTTTCCCCTCTTGAGCTGCAGCCCCTGCACCGCGGGACGCTTTCCTCCCGTACGCCTGGGAAGGGCCCGGTGCCCCACGGCCCTGCCTGCGAGCGCAGCTGATCGCGAAAAGCACAAAGCCCACCGCCACCAGAGCTGCGGGGGGCCCTCCCAGGGTCTCCGAGGAGAAGGACTGAAACCCCAGCCGCGCGGCTGCGGTGTCCTCCTGCCGCAAGGCTCCAGCCTCTGCTCTTGTCCTTCGTGGAAGAGATACAGTCCCGGCAGGGCCCCTTGTCCCAGCCCACGGCAGCACAGGCAACACGGGAACCACGAGCACGCGCGGCAGGACAAGGCGTGGGGCTCACACCAGTGGAGAGGTGGCTTCTCGCCACACAGGTTCTGCGTGGGAGGCCAGCTGGGAGTAGCCCTGAGCAAACTCGAGGACGCAGCTCTTCTCACACTTTCGGCCGCACCCCGGGGCTCCCTGTCACGGGACTGGAGAGCCAGAGGCTCCCAGCCCTACAGGAGGAGATGAGACACTGACACGGAAAAAAACATGGGGACGCCAAAGGGCCAGTGGGAGCTCCCTCATGGGGCAGAGGTTCTCTCCATCAGGAGTATACACGATACTCAGAGGGCTTTGGGCTTGCAGGAAGAGGATGCCAGCAGAGACTTTGCTCCCTGAGCCCCTCCACACACCTCCCTGGGACCCGGCTTTCCCAGGCCCCCACACCTGCACCAGTGTTCACATTTTAACTCGACACCAACAAGAGAAATGAGAAACATCCTTATTTCTGAAAAAATTATAAGAAACCAAGATAAACAGCCCTGTTTCCAGTACAATAAAAAAGCACGTTTGTAAATACAAGCACAAGGCCTGTCCTCGCCCTGTTGAAATGAACCCAGCGGGAACCCGAGGTTTCTCAGCCCTGTGGTTCTCTCCTGTGTGGAAACAGGGCTGAAATTGTCACATGTCCAAGATCTGGGCAGTTACTGGCAAAGTCAGGGCAGGACACAGGTAGTTCTCAGTCCCATCTCACCTCGACCTGGACCCTGGAGGATCTCCCAAGGGAGCACATCCCTGGGTGCTCTGGGCACAGGGAGGCACTGCTGGGCAGGGGACATAAGGCACATCCAGGCTGGTGGCAGGACACTGCTCCCAGTGCTGTGATACCACAGTTCCACGGGAGCTGGAGCCCTGCCAGGGCCCACTCCCAGCTACGTGGGCAGCGCTGGCCAACACTCCAGGTCCAGCACGAGGTGATGCACGTGGGGTGCGTAGGACTTCACTGCCTCGATGTGCAGCACTCTGGTGTGCCACGGCCGCCCGTGCAGCTCCACCAGCAGCCCCTGGATCCGCACTGCTGTGGCTTCAGCCCACTTCTGCCACTCAGGTCTGATCCTGGCCCCCACTGTCTCCTTCCTGGTGTCTTCTATTGGGTGCTGTGCCTCTGGAGATCCCCACTCAGCTGGCAGGACTGGAGGCGGTGCAGGGGGAGTCTCTACGTTGTGGTGGATGTGGAGAACACCACCCGTGTCCTTCTTGAGGACACGGCAGGCCACTGGCCAGCCTTCCTCCGAGCTGGGGATCAGCCCCAGGTTCACCCGGTCTGCCGTGTCCCGCAGCTCCAGCTGGGAGGAGAGGGAAGGTGAGGGCACGCCCTGTGCGGATGGGGGCCCGCAGCTGGGTGGCAGTGCTCACCTGCCGGCTGTCCCCGTGGTGGATGCGGCACCGATCCTGCACCCCGTTCAGTGCCAGGGCCCGGCGCAGCGCCTCCACAGCGTGGACATTCCACTCGCAGGCATGGACAAAGGCAGCTCCCGCGTGAACCAGGAATGGCAGTGTGAAATAGCCGATGCCTGCGGGCAGGAGGTGGCAGTGGCTCAGGGCAAGGACCTGCTGGGGATCCATGTTCCTCCCTGGAGGCTGTCACCCCAGCTCTCCAAATCGGGTTGGAATGAGCCCAAACACTGGGGAAATGGAAGTTCATCCTTCCCTCCTCTGCAAAAGCAAAATTTGTCTTGAAAAATGTTTAGAGGAGCTTATTTTGCCTTCAGTCTCTGGCCAGCAGCTCAAAACCTGCCCTGCTTCCACTCTGTGCAGGAGTGCCCAGACTAACATTTAATTAACCCAGAGCAGTTTTGTGGGTGCCACATCCCTTCAGTGTGGCACAAATTGGAAGCACTAACTTCCCTAAGCACAAAACAGTGGCAAATCTTTCCCCTGGATCCAAATGGTTCCCTTGAGCAGTGGTGATCTGCAGAGCCTGCGTGCAAGGTTATCCTACGTGTCCAAAGGTAGCAGGGACACAGGAGGGACAGAAGTGCCAGGATAGCTGAGGGCTCACAAACACGGTAGGCGCTCTAAGCCTAAGTATTTTTCACTCCAGGCTGGAAATGACATTTCACATCCATCTGGATGCCATCTGCATCACTGCTCTCTGCCTGCCCACCCTGCCAAACACCTTCTCCATCCCCATTACCTGCATAGAGATCCACCACGACCTCCCCGGAGCAGGGCAGTGAGGCCACCCGCAGCTTCTCCGTGATGTTTCCCGGTGAGAACATGCACTTGGTCACGTCGAAGGTGTACCTGGAAGACCCCACTGGGATGGTGAAGGCGGCCCCTTCCCTGATTCGGCTGTGTCCCGCACCGCAGCTCCTGCCTACCTGATCCCATTGTCCACGTGCTCCACCCAGCCGTCCTGGCCTAGCAGCAGGGTCACACTGGGGGTCCGCATCCCATCTGGTAACACCCGTCCTTGCCTGGCTACCCGCCGGGCGCCCAAAGCCGAGGCCACCGTCTCCCAGAGCGCTGGACCTGGAACACACCCATCCCAAGAGATTCGGGAAAGGCCAGCACAGGTTCTCTGGGCAGGATCAGGGCAGGCAGACCCTGCTCCCACTTACCCAGGCTCTCCCACAGTGCAGCCTTGAAGCTGTCCTCGCTCAGCAGCACTAGGTCCCCGTGCCGCTGCCAGGCACGGGGGACATCCCGCTCCATCTCCTCCGACCAGCTCCCACCGAGCAGCCGCCGCAGCTCATCCCGCAGCTTCTGGGCAGGCGCCCGCCGTCGGGATGCCCTGGAGGGGACAGGGTCCTGCTGCAGGGATGTGGCACGTGGGGCTGAGACCTCACCACTCCATGCAGGGCTTGGGGCAAGGGGGCTCTCCTGACCTGGATCCAGACTAGCTCACGGGGCATCTCCAGGGGCAGGCACAGCTGGGACAGCTTCTCCTGCAGCACAGGCAGGGCCACGCGGCCCCCCGGCAGCTGCTGCAGCTGGTAGCGCCCGTCCAGCAGCTGCTCCTCTTCCAAACGCTCCCTGCAAGGCCAAGGCCTGGTCAGGCCCTTCCCAGCCCCACAGACCCTCCTGGTGCGGGACTGGCTCTGTGACCCTCCTCCCAGCCAGCCCCACTGTCACCTGCTGGAGCAGCATGGGGCTCCCATTATCCCCTTGCTCCAATTCCCCCCTTGTTCCCATTCCCCTTACCTGAGGTGCTGGGCGAGCCGCCGCTCCGTGGCTAGTGCAGGGATGGGGATGGAGGTGTCCTTGGCTTCCATCCTGCCAAGTCCCGGGATGGAGGGACTTCACCAGGCCCCAGGGACGTCGGAGCCCTGTCTGCTGCCCGGGGCAGGGGCTGGGGGCACTGGGGACAGGGGACCGGGGTGGTGGGGTGCCCTGGGGGTGGTGTCCCAGGGAATGGGGTGCTCTGGGGTCGGGCAATAGGGATGGGATGGAATGGTGTGCCTGGCAATGGGGCACCCCAGGGGATGGGGTTGTCTGGGGGGTAGAGTACTCCGAGGGGGGTACACTAGGGGTGAAGTGACCCAGGGGATGAGGTGACCCACGGGATTAGGAGGATGGGGCACCCTAGGATGGGGTGCCCTGGGATCGGGGCACCCTAGGATGGGGTGCCCTGGGATCGGGGCTCTCGGGGATGGGGCGCCCGGGGTGGGATACCCGAGGGGCTGCGCCTCAGGGCCGGTTCCCGGAACTGCACCCCCGAGGCCGCGGGGATGCTCCAGGAGCCGGCACCTCCTGACCGGCTGTGCTAGGAGGGCTCCCCGAGGCCACAGCCGGGGTCCCTCTCCCGGCCCGGGGCTCGCGGTCCTACCGGGCGTTTCCCGCCGGAGCACTTTCCGGGAGCGCCGCCGCCATGCCTGCTGCGGGCGGGGGCGGGGACGGAGGCGGAAGCGGGGCCGGTGTGTGCGCGGACCGGAGGCGGCCCGGCGGAGCCATGGCGGGTCTGTCGGTGCGGGACCCGGCCGTGGATCGGTCCCTGCGCTCCGTGTTCGGTGAGGGGGGCCGAGGGGACGGCACGGGGGCGGGGACGGGGCAGGCGGGCATCCCTCGGGGTACCCCTCGCCGTTGGGTCGGTCCCAGCGCGCTGACCGGCGGCTCCGCCTGTCTCCGCAGTGGGGAACATCCCGTACGAGGCCACCGAGGAGCAGCTGAAGGACATTTTCTCGGAGGTCGGGCCCGTGGTCAGCTTTAGGTGAGAGCGACCGCCGGCCTCCCCTGCGTACCCCCAGCTGGGCCCAGACCGGGCTCTGAGGACGGCGGAGCCGGGAATCCTTAACGTTGGAAAAGCCCTCTAAGGCCATCGAGTCCAACCGTTCCCCCAGCTCTGTTGCCGCTAAACCACGTCCCCAAGTGCCACATCTACACGCCTTCTGAGCATCCCCAGGGATGGTGAATCCACCGCTTCCCTGGGCAGCCTGTGCCAGTGCTTGACAACAAGTGACGAGGTTTTCCCTAATATCCAGTCTAACCCTGCCCTGGCACGCCTTGAGCAGAGCAGTGCAGCATCTGGGGGGGTTGTGAGGCTGTGCCAGGTGTGCTCAGGGACTGGCGGGCTGTGCCTTGGTCACCTGGAGTTGGAGCACATGGAGAACAACAAAGGGACATGGGCTGGAGGGGCCACTCTGCTGTGGCAGAGGAGTGCTCAGGCCCTGGGCAGGCTCTGTGCTTCTCACTCCCACCCCAGTGCCTCCCAGGGGTGTTTTCCAGGTCCTGAAGCGCTCTCAGTTAAGGGCTTGTGAGCTCCAGGAGCAGCCAGTCCCATCCTGTGCCCCTATAAGCTGCCTGGTGGGGTCAGAGGAAGCACAGAGTTGCTGCACACCAGAGCTTTGGGAACACCCCTCCTAGGAACCAGGAGACCCTTTGGCTCTGGCTTAGGGATGACTTAACCAGCCTAAGCCTGGTGTGGGTGCTGTCACTGCTCCCAGCACACCCGTGGGGTGTATCCCAGCAGCTCCTCCCTTGCTTTGGGAGCCGTGGGTGCTGCTGGGTGCCCACCCTACCCTCAGCAGTGGTGTCCCTCCCCTCCCTGCACAGGCTGGTGTATGACAGGGAGACGGGGAAGCCCAAGGGATATGGGTTCTGTGAGTACCAGGACCAGGAGACGGCGCTGAGCGCCATGAGGAACCTGAACGGGCGTGAGTTCAGTGGGAGGGCCCTGCGCGTCGACAACGCCGCCAGTGAGAAGAACAAGGAGGAGCTCAAGAGTGAGTCTGAACTCTGGGGTGGGCAATGCTGTCAGAACTTACTTGTTCTAAGGGGTGTTGTGAGTGGCTCCCCAGAGGGGTGTGTGGGCTCAGTGCTGTGTTTTTCTTACCAGGTCATCACAGGATCTTTTAGGTTAGAAAAGATCTCTTAAGATCAAGTCCAAACTTTGACCAAACACTACCTTTTCAACTAAACCACAGCACTAAGTGCCACATCCAGTCTTTTCCTAAATGCCTCCAGGGATGGTGACTCCACCACCTCCTTGGGCAGCCCATTCCAATGCCTGACTACCCTTTCTGTTAAGAAATTCCTCCTGATGTCTCCCTGTTTTTACTGCCTTCTTTTCCCCATAGTGGGGTGGTGCTCCCCTCCTCATGACACCATTACCCACAGTCAGTTCATGTTGCCATACAAGGTCACCAACTGTGTTTCAGGCTTGGGCACAGGTGCCCCCATCATAGAGTCACCCTATGGGGATCCTGTGAACCCCGAGGATGCTCCCGAGTCCATCAGCCGGGCGGTGGCCAGCCTGCCCCCCGAGCAGATGTTCGAGCTCATGAAGCAGATGAAGGTGAGTGCAGGAGGGCACAGCTCCCACCGCCACTGCCCTGTCACACCTTGTCAGAGCACTGATCTGTGCATGTCTTCTCAGCTGTGTGTCCAGAACAGCCCCCAGGAAGCCAGGAACATGCTGCTGCAGAATCCCCAGCTGGCCTATGCTCTGCTGCAGGCCCAGGTGGTCATGAGGATTGTCGACCCCGAGATCGCACTGGTTCGTGCCTTGCTGCTCATCTGGGGTCGGGAGCATGTTGGTGGCAGCCTGTGTGGAGAGGGAGTGAGAAAGAACTCCTTTCTCTTTCTTCTCCCCCTAGAAAATCCTACATCGCCAGACCAGTGTTCCTCCTCTGATCCCAGGCAACCAGCAGCCAGTGCCAGGGCCAGGACCTGGGCCAGGACCAGGGCCTGGGCCAGGGCCCAATGCGCAGCTGAACCCGCAGAACACGCCGTCGTCCCAACCACAGCCCATAGTAAGTGCCTGCACAACACATGAGCTGTGCAGGGAAGATGGGCAGTGCCAGCTCCAGCTCTTCCAGCTGGGGTGCACACCTGGGTGACCAGACATCCCTGAACTCTCGTGTCTCTCCTGGCAGGGTGGGATGCACGTGAATGGCGCTCCTCCTCTGATGCAGCCCCCCATGCAGGGGGGAGTGCCAGCCCCAGGACAGATGGCAGCCCCTGTGCAGGGCCCAGGACCTGGCCCCATGGCTCCAGGAGGTGAGTTTGGGCTGAACCACCCCACTCATGGGCACGCAGGTCCTGCAGACATCTCCCTCTGCCTTCCCCCTGACCGAAGGGCTTGTCTTGATGAGAGCATATATGGCCCCATACTGCATGTTGTGGTTGTGGCTGTTGCTAGGGATGGTCTGGAATGTTGGATTATCTCTGAGGGGGACCAGCACCAAAGAAATAAACCTGTGGATTCTCCCCCAGGAGCTGGGATGGGCAAAGATATTTGGGGCCAAAGGAATGGGTTAGTGGTGCAGGGATGGCTGAGGAGGGGTGTGATCTCTGTCCCCTCCCAGGTGGGCTGCAGCCACAGGTTGGGATGCCGGGCGCAGGGCCTGTCCCCTTGGAGCGTGGACAAGGTAAAACTGATGTGTTTGATGCTGTGTGTGGGGTGAGCCTCCCTCGAGCGGGGCCCAGGCTGTGCTGAGCAGTGCAGAATCCAGAGCTCCTGCCAGCCACCTGCAGCCTGGCTGTGCCTGCCCTGGGGGCAGCTCCACAGCGCTGGGCTGTGGTAGCACAAGGCTTAGGCACAAAGCTGTGGTAGCAGCTCTCTGGCTCCCAGGACTCAGCCCACGCACCGGTTTGCTTCCAGCTCGTTCTGTGCTGTGCTGTGCAGTGCAGTCGTGCCCTGGAAGCCAGGGAGAGCTGCCAAGCCCCACCGAGCGGGATGTGCCTGTGTTTTCCACCTCTGCGAGTCCGTGTCTGTCCCTGTGCTTGTGCGGGCAGGCGGAGCTTGCTCTTCTCTGGTCCCTGTCCTGCTCCTTTGCTGCCTGGGTGCTGGGAAGCAGCTGGTGCGGCCACTGCGTCCTCCCGCGCCGTGCCCAGCAGAGGGAGCTTGGCCTCCGCTTTGGCTTGAGGCTTGGCTGGGAATTTCCCGGGGAGTGACGGCTCGGCTTTCCTTCCACAGGCACGGTCTGTACGGCCCAGCCCCATAGCCAGATTCCTTGTGGTCCACGTGTTGCCATGTGCCAGGGCTAGTGAGACCCACACGTTCTTGTCCTCCCAGTAACAAAGCATGCAGGCACCTGACACCCTGACTTGTATCCTAGGCCTTGTTTCAGGAACATGGTAAACCTGATCTGAGATACTTTGACCTTAGGGGTAGTTGATTCTCATTTTCTTTGGAGTGGGCAGTGTCTTCCTGAGAACAACCTGGTAGTTCTTGGCGCCTGAAAGGTTTTGGAGAGCAGAAACTTTGGGCAGGGTTAGAAGCAGGAGCTGGCTGGCTGTGTGTTGTGGGGCTAACATGGCCCCACGGAATGCCATGTCTTTTGGCAGGTTGTCTTCCTTCCCCGCCTCTCTCCCTGAGCAAGGGAAGGACCGTGCCACACTGTGCTGCCTGTGGTGACAGAGGTGGTGTTAATAGAAGAGGTTGATAAAGCCAGATCTGCAGCATCTTCTCTGTAGGTTTTCCTGGGGACTTTAGGAAGTGTGATCCTGCAGACAGCACTGTCCCCCAGGCTGGGTGCATGTGTGCACACACTATTTACGTGTCTGCTCTTTCCCTCTTTTCCTGCTGCTTGCCCAGGGAACCTGCAGCTCTCGCCCGTGGGACCTGCCAGGCCTGCGTCTATCGAACGCGTCCAAGGTATCCCAGCACCCGCCAGCTGCCTCCTCCCATGGAGCTCATAGTGGAGTGTGCAGAGAGCAGCTTTCACCCCGCTGTGCTCAGGCCTGGGGACTGGCATATCACTCCCTGTAGCCTGGCAAGATTAAGAGGAGGAGGAGGCAGGCTTTCCTTTAGGGCTGCAGGAGAGAACAGTCTAGAGCCATGCATGGAGCCTCCAGTGGAAAAGGAGAGCCTGTTTGGAGAGGGCTTTTGCCTAGGGTCCAGCCTCCTTTGACACTGCACTTTCAGGAGTCTTCCAGGTCTTTCTTTACTTGTGGCCCCACGTCAGCAGGGTGTTAATGTCCACGCTTGCAGGGATCGCCATGGGGGCACCCACGCTTGGTTTCACCTTGGGTTCCATAAGGAGCCTGAGGCAGATACAAGGAGGAAAAGGAGAGGAATAAAATCAGCAGTCAGGAAAGGGACTTCAGTGTGCTCCAGCCTTGGGTGTGGGGCTGCCTCCCCAGCAGTGCAGGCGACCCACACCCGGCCCAAGAGCGCCGGGTCGGTCTTGGCACGGCATTGGTCATGCAGATCCTCACGAGCTCTTGTGTGTCTCCCTGGCAGTGCCCATGCCAGACCCGAGGGCCCCTATGCAGCGTGGACCTCTACCTGCTAGTGGCCCGCCACCCCGAGGCCTTTTGGGAGATGCCCCGAATGACCCTCGCGGAGGGACCCTGCTCTCAGTCACTGGAGAAGTGGAGCCCAGGTGAGGGGAGAGGGAAGGAGAGGAGCCCTTGGCACTGTCCCCTGCCCAAGGGTGACCTCTCACTGAGGACAGGGATGGCACCAGCCTTCCGGGAGTCACTGCTGCCTGGTTGGAGGCCTGTGTGCTGCCGACCATGGGGGCCAGCCCGTTTCCCCGGGGACGGGACATCCCCGGGGCGATGGCAGCTGCCCTGTGGCGTGGAGACACCAGCACCTATCCCTGTGCCACCCTCACCCTCCTCCCCTGCGGCCGGCTTCGGGGGCAATCCCAGCGCTCTGCCCAGACCGTGCCAAGCCAGCGTCTGATTCACACTCTCTCGCTTTCTCTCCTCCTCCTGCTTTGCTCTCCTCGTCTCTCTGCATCAGAGGTTACCTTGGGCCGCCCCACCAGGGAGCCCCTATGCACCATATGCCTGGTCATGACAGCCGTGGCCCCCCCCATGAGATGAGGGGGGGACCCATGGGAGAACCCCGACCACTGATGGGAGAGCCGCGGGGGCCCTTGATGGACGCTCGAGGTGAGAGAGGGGGCATGAAATACTGGGTGGCTTAGAGCATGCAGGCAAGAAGTTAGAGTAGAGCCAGCTGCACTGACCTCAGGTGTAGGAAGGGGGTTTGGGCAGTGAAATGACTGACTCCAGGCAAGGAGGGACTGTCCCAGGGTGCAAGGGACTTTCTCCAGGCATGTCCCCTCTGCCCCCAGCCCTGCACCTTTTGGGTGCTTGCTAGCCCCCAGACAAAGGAGGCACAGGTTCTCTCCCACACTCCGTGCAGCGCTGCTCCCTTCGGCAGCTTACCTTGTTTTTCCTCCGCAGTTGGAAGAGATCCCCGAGGGCTGGAGCCACGAGGATTGGAGCCGCGCGGGCTGGAGCCCCGGGTGCTGGAGGCGCGAGCACTGGAGGCACGAGGCCTGGAGCCACGGGTCCTGGAGCCACGAGTGCTGGAAGCCAGGGCCATGGAGGCCAGGGTGCTGGAGCCCCGGGGCCTGGAGCCTCGAGGGCCTGGTCCCAACCCGCGTGGCCCCATGCCTGGTGGGATACAGGGTCCTGGGCCACTTAACATGGGAGCCAGTGGCCCGCAGGGGCCCCGCCAGGTACACACGTCTCTGCTCAGCTGGTTGGGCACCGACGGCATCCTGTAGATTGGGGCTGGGTGGAGGGTGTCACATGGAGCAACACCTCTGAGATGGATAAGGCCTGGGACACTCGCTCTGAGGGATCAAGGCATCTGTCCTATCTCCCCAGGCTCTTCCCATCTGCTGGGGACAGGACAAGGCTCAGGCCTCTCTCCACCTCTTCCTGGCATGGAGGAAGGAGTTTAGGAGTTGGAGGGAGAGGAGAGCACGTAAAACATGTGGTAGCCTGTCTCTCATCATGCTCAGGCACCCTCAGACTGTCCGTGGGCATCTGTCAGATCATCTATATTACCTTCCTGGATTTGTATGGCTGAGTCCAGAGACCCTTCGGTCCTTACCTCCTCTCTCTTTCCCACAGGTTCCTAACATGGCAGGGGCAGGCTTGCAGGGAGGAGGCATTCCTGGGGCAGGAGTGCAAGGAGCTGGTCAACCCGGAGGCTTTAGCCCTGGACAGAGCCAGGTCACCCCCCAGGATCACGAGAAGGTGAGAGAAGAAAAGGGAAAGGGTGAGATGTCAGGAGCAGAACTTCCTATGTGCCTTTCTGTGGTGGGGACAACCCCTCCCTGGCTCTGGTAACCTTGGACTCTGGCACGGCATGTCTCTGGCACCCTTCTCCCCACAGGCAGCACTGATCATGCAGGTCCTGCAGCTGACAGCAGACCAGATTGCCATGCTGCCCCCAGAGCAGCGGCAGAGCATCCTTATTCTGAAGGAGCAGATCCAGAAGTCCACAGGGGCACCCTGACAGGTAATATCCTTAACCTGGCCCTCAGCCTGTGCCTGTTCTGCTCTGGTAAATCAGAGATGCCCAGGATGGGGCTCTGTCCTGCTTCTCTCTATGCCGAGCTCAGTCTCCTTCCCTTCCTTCTGGCAGGCTTTGTGGTGGATTCAGGTGATGCTCCCTGGCAGCTGCTTCCTCTTGGTACCCGAGCTGGTGCTGTGTTTTGGGAGAGGTTGTGTCCCCCTCAACGTTTTTCCCTCTAATTCATCCTTTTTTTTTTTCTTTTTTTTTTTCTGTGTGTATATTTTATGATGTTTGAAATAAAGTGGGAGGAGGGTTTGAATAAAACCACGTCTCTGACTGCCTTGTTTGGTTTCTCATGGAGGCCAGAGTGGGACTCTCGGGTTCTGGGAGCAGTCTGGCCTGGCTCCAGTCTTGTCCAAACCACTTGCCATCCTCCCTTCTCCACAGCACCATGGCAAGAACTAATCATGGAATTTCTTGTTCCATGCTCTTCACAGGGGTATAGGGGAAGGGCAGGACAGAGAGCTTGGCTTTCTGTCCCTGATGGCGGAGCAGGAAGGGCTCTATATCAGATTGCAGTATCACTTACCATGCCAGCCTGCTCGAGGAGAGGTGTTTTCCCTCTTTCTTGCATATGCTGGAGCAAGGCATATGTGAGCTTTGCGTCTGCTCCTGGCCTGTGTGCTGGGGTGCCTGGCTCTGGGTGCAGGCTGGCTCATGGGGCTGGCAGGGTGGCAGCAGGCCCCTATACAGGGATGTCTGACCCTGCACCCCAGAGGGTTTGCTATCAACCAGCTGTTTTATTGCAGGCCTACAAGAGGGCAGAGCTTGGGCTGCTTCATACCTGCATGGCTGATTCACCACGGAGACTCATTGCAAAGAAAAGCAAGTTTAATTTACTCTTTTACACAAAGGACTGTTTAAACCTGGAGGAGTATGTTTGGTCCCCAATGCCTGCTCGGCATGCCTGTGTCCCATCCGTGTCCTGTGGTTCTTCCCAGCCCACTGGGCGTTCCCACTGCTCTGGCAGCAGCATTGCAGCGTGTGTCTCTGGTCTGTCAGTGAGGGGGCCATGCAGAGCTTCAGGCCCACTGGCTCCATGAGGAACCCTTGTACACCAGGACAGGCAGGCAGCAACCTTTGAACCTGGAATTTCTCATGGAGAAAGGAGTACCTTGTTGTGCCTTGCCTGGCTTCAGTGCATGCACGGATGCTTATCCCTGGCCTTGCTCCGGCACAGGAGGTGAGGTGAGATGGGCAAGGTCCCTGCCCACTGGGGTTCCAGCCTTGCTGCTACTTAGAAGTTCTCCTTGTTGAAGTAGAATTTGACCTTCCTGGGGTCCAGACTGGAGTGCTGGTGACAAGACTTCTGCAGGCTCTTTGCCAGGGCCCCCGGCCCACAGAGGAACACACCGACCACCGACCTGCAAACAGCATAAGGGATGTCAGCACCAGGTGGGCAACTCAGGGTAAAGTGATTTCAAAGCTTTTTAGGCTCTTTGCTGGGTATAGCACACTTCTCCCAAAGCCACTGCCCAGTCCAGTGCTGAGTGCCAGCATTCTGAATTCCCTGCCCACCTCTCACCTGGGGTGGGCTGCAGCCACTGCCGCAAACTCCGTGTTCCACATGGGCCGCCCAAAGATGGTTTTCTGCCTGAGGCCCGTCACCGTGTCCGTGGCGGTGTCAAAGTGAAGTGCCACGTTGTTGGCCTGGGCAGAACAGGGATGGTGAGAACGCCAGACACCCCACCCCTGAGCCCACCTCCAGTCCCTCACCATGGAGGAGTATCCACTGCTGCTCCCACCAAACACCATGCCCGGACTTTGTGCCTGAAAGCCATGCTTGTCATGCTTGCCCTGCCCCTCCTGCCTGACTCGGCAACTCAGTGTCCCCTCTTGCAGCCACAACAGCCTGTGGTCAACTCACAATGCTTGTGTCCCATCCAGTGAGGAAGAGGCGGTAGGTGAGGAAGTCTGCCTTGCCCGACTCGGCCATCTTCTGCTCCAGCGAGGCAAGCAGGTCATTGAACCAGGCGAAGGCTCCTGTGTCCCGGCAGAGCCAGTAGAAGTAGATCTGGGATGTAAGGGGAGAGGGGTTTCTCAAGGTGGAGCAGAGACAGGGGTGGAAGGATGCAATGCCAAGGACTGGGAAGCCCAGCATGGAGAAATCTGCAGTTGGTCCCATGGGACACCCTGTACCTTCTTGGTCTTGAGGGTCTGGTCACCCTGCTGGAACTTGTACCAGATGGACTTCAGGATGGAGGCGAAAGGGGTGACGCCGATGCCTGCTCCCACCAGCATGGCCACCTCGTACTGGAACACGTCTTCACTGGCGGTGCCAAATGGCCCATCCACCTCGATCCTGGCCAAGGGAGGGCCTGGGTGAGAGGTGTGGCCTCCCCAAATCCCTGTGATGGACTGTTGGGGCACTCTCCAGCCTACCTGGGCGTCTCTGACTGGAAGGTGTCAATGAGACGCTCTGTCCAGTCGCCAGCCATCCGGATGTGGATGGAGAAGAAGTCCTCTTCGGGTGCAGAGGTGAGGGTGAAGGGGTGCCACTCCAGCGGGGAGATGGCGGGGCAGTTGACGAAGATGTACTGCCCCACCTCCATGCGGAAGCCCTTCTTCTGCATTTGCAGCTCCAGCACACGGGCAGGGTGCATGACCACCTGGGGGCACAGACGGGGCTCAGCACCCAGCCTGGCTCCTGTCCCTGGAAAGAGGCTGTGGCCACCACCCCTGCCCACCTCCCCACAGCCACCAGAGCGAGGAGCTGTGGCACCAGAGACTGCAAGGGAAGGAGCTGGGGTAGGAACAGGCTCCTGCACCACCCACCTTGGTGACAACCACCTTCTGCCGCGCACGCCAGACCCGGAGGATCCGCTCAAAGACGTAGAGGATGATGGGGGCCAGAACCCACTTCCAGGACTGCGGGGATGGAGGAAGGCAAAGGGTTGGGGAGGACCAGGGCTGGAGCCTCCCGCGGGAAGGGTTTCTTCCCTTGCCCCTATTCCAATGCTGCCCTACCTCAGCAGGAATGCTCCCAAACTCAGGGTCTTTGCAGCAGTCGTGAGTGCAGTTCTGGTCCCTCTGCGTGAGGTACGGGGCGCAGCGACGAGGGTGCACCTCTGCCATGCTCTGCTCTGTCTGCCCACGCACCAGCCCACTGCAAGGAGGTGAGAGGTGAACCTGAGGGCCAGCTCCTGCCTCCCAGCCAGGGCTGAGCTGCGCTGCACAAGGCCAGCCGGGCTAGCCCACCATGGGAATGGCAGTCCACAACCCCACAGGGGCTTTGCAGCCACTGCCCCTCACTATCCTGCCTGGGGGAGTGGTGAGGAGCCTTACGCGATGCCGTGGATGACAAGGCCAGCAAAGTAGACGAGGAAGAGGTGGTGTGTGTACCAGAAGACCTCGAAGTAGTTCCTGCGGATGAACTCGGTGGAGGACGTGACCATGAGGATGAGTGCCAAAGTGATGATGACCCCCGTCAGCCCTGGGATGGTCGTGAAAGCCATGTACTCCACGGTCTGCAGGGGCGGCAGGACAGGTTAGGGGGGCAGGGGATGGGTGGTGGCAGGGGGCTGGATGCCGAGGCTGTGCTCACCGTCTCGTTAGAGTGGATGGGGTTCAGCCACTTGTCACCCTGCAGGTGCATCTTAGAGAGGACTGCGGGGAGGCTGCCGTCGGTGGCTTGTTGGCTCTGGTTGTAACGCTCCAGGTTGAAGAGGTGGGCAATGGTGTGCACGGCTGGAGAGGGGACAGGCAGTCACCCACATGGCCGTCCCCCAGTCCCCACCGTACCCCAGCCCAGTGCAGGTGGTACCTGTGAGCAGGGCCAGTGCATAGGCCACCAGCTTGTGGAAGGTCAGGTTGTGGTCCAGCTGCTTCCGCAGTGTCCGCCTGCAGCACTGCAGGGAGAGGCAGTGGCATCAGGACGGGCACAGGGACTGGGATGGGGACGGCAACGCTGGCCATGCCACTGCAGGGCACTCACCGAGCAAGTCCCACGGAGGAAGGAGAGGAGGTTGCGGCAGACGGGCAGCAGGATCAGCATGCTGTTGAAGTTGAGGCATTTGGCTGATGCTCGAGCCCACGCCAAGGCAGACTGGGGAGAAGAGAGGGGTGAGCACCACCCTTGGTACTGTAACTGGGAATGGCTCAGGATGGGGCCAAGTGATGCTGAACTGGGATTGAGTGATGCCAGCCTGGGGACTGGGAGGGAGCAATGCCAGACTGGGATGGGGACTGGGAAGGGAGAGGCTGAACCAGGAGAGGAGGACTGGGAGGGGGTGGTGCTGGACTGGGCTGGGATGTTGCTGGGCTTGGGACCAGACAGGGATCAAGATAGGGACCAACAAGGAGCAATGCTGGGCTGGGGATTGGGATAGAATGGTGGTGGACTGGAAGAGGATAGAACAAGGAAGGGGCATGGGATGTTGCAGCCCCCACCCCACACTCTCCAAGAGGCATGTGTGCCTGGGCAGGCAGGGTGCTGTGGGAGAGCACCTTACCCCGAGGATGGCCCTGGTGTAGAAATATCGATCGTCTTGGTCAAAGAACAGAAAGTAGTATGTGAAGAGGAAGATGTTGATGCCCAGCCAGGCTGCCTGTGGGGAAAAGTCAGCCTCATGAAGGACCCTGGCTAGAGAGCCCCTCACCCTGCAGCATGCAGGTGCAGGCACAGCCAGAGGGTGTCAGGACAGCACATCCCCTCCTCTTCCCTTATTAGCTGCAGCATCATGCATAGGTCTGGGACAGAGGGCCAAAGGTGGGGAGAGGTGTGGAAGCCCTGTGAAATTACTGTCTTGTCATCCACAGCCCTCTGCATCACTCATGAATGAGGAAGGAGGAAAGGCAGGAGCAGGCAACACCCGTGTAACGGGAAGGCAGGTCTGGAGGATGGTTCACCTAGCCCCACCATACCCTGCCTAACCCCACTGCACCCCACACTGGCCCCTCTCACAGCCACTGACTTTTTGCAGAGCTCCCCATAAAAACACTCTGCCTTCTATTTGTTTTTTGGTTTGTTTGGGTTTTTTTTAGGTAACTTAAAATAGTCCAACTTTCTGTAAACTCCCATTTCCCCATGTATTCATAGCTCCCCATGCAGTGCCAACCAGTCGATGGGTCCTGGCCAGGCATGCCCTGTTACACTAGTGATGCCACAGCACAGCACTGGCAGACGGTCCCTATGGACCATCTCCGTCTCCTCACCCTGGCATGGGTTCTCACAGGATCCTTCTGCTCTCATGAGGGGAGAAGAGCCATGTGGGAGGCTCCCAGACAAAGTGGGCAAGATAGCAGCATTTTTTAGTTTTCCAGGACCTCCCTTTCCTCTAAGTTGCATTTCCCTTAAGAGTTCAGTTTTCCAGACCCCCTGCCGGGGTATGCAGGTTGGCTGAACAGACGGGACGCTTCTCTCTTCCCACAGCCCAGCCCCCAGACAGCCCATCAGCCCCCATCTTTCCCACGAGCCCCCCAGGGCCTGTAGCCCCCACAGCCCCCTGCACTGCCCTACCCCTGTGAGCCCCCCAGCCCAGACACTCACGAGGACGGCGGCCGAGAACCAGTGGTTGACCAGCCAGTTGCCCATGGCGCGATGTCCCTGCTCCTGCCGCTGCCTGCCCGTGCCTGCCGCTGCCTGCCCGAGTTTTATGGAGGGAGCAGGCGGTGCGGCAATCCCAGCTGCGGGAACTGCACAGCGGGGACTTTCCCCTGAGAAGCCTTTGAGGAAATGCAGGTAGTTTCAAAGGCCACCTTTTCCAGGAAGGCAGGGCTGACCTCATCGGCCAACCCCAAAACCAGCCCCCTGCGCTGGCCGGGGATGGCCCCCAGCTGAAGGTCCCCTCGGCACACACGGCTGGGTGCGGGAGGGCATCAGGCTGCTGCTCTTGGGGTTTTGCAATCTTTGAGGACCAAAATGGGCTTCTTTTAAGGTAGGAATTTCCTGGCGGGAAGAAGTTGCGGAGAATCCATCCTGTGACCAGCTCAACTGATGTGCTGTTTCCTGACCTCCCTCACCAGTCTCCACTGCCCCTGTTTTACAGAAAAAGTGCTAAAGGAGGAGAAGCATGCGGGGGACACTGTGCCAGTGCCAGAATCTGGCCCAGGGATCCATTACAGGGCAGGTGAGTTAAAACGGAACACCAGCAGTGCTGCATCTCTGTGAGCACCAGGGGAGATTGTTCTGCTACCCAAACTGAGCTGACCGCATAAATGGGTACTGGGGGAGTGGGGTCACACTCCTGGTTTGGGGCCAGGATGCCTGGGTCCCATCAGCATCCCTGCTGTTGTGCCAGCCATCTTTCCCCTCCTGCCTGCCCTCCACTGGAGGCCTCAAGCTCTGCAGTGCCCAGCACTCCAGCTAGGAACAGCAGCCAGTGCCAGGGCCCTGAGCTTGGAGGAACAGGTTGGACAGGATTGCTCTTTGCTGGCATTCTGGTTTCTTCTGGCCCACAGCCATGGCCACGCTGACGGAAGTGCAGGATGAGGCCAGCCGTCATCTCACCATGCTCCTGAATCTTACCAGCTCCACTGAGGGTTTTTCTCCCCCATCCCCATATCCCTCTGGGGCAGCCCCGTTTCAGTGCCCATGAACATGAGGGTTATGTGGACAGCAGGTGTGTGCACCCGTGCCAGCCCTGGCGGGACAGTCCCCACCCTCTGCATGAGTCACTGCCAGCACCCAGACACGCAATCACAGCAAAGTTTCTTTACTGCTTAAAACAGTCCCAATGGCACCCATGGCCCCAGGTCACAGTATACATCCTAGCAGCAGGTGGGGGTGTAGGGGCACCCCAGGGGCTGTGCACTGCACAGCAGCCAGCTTGCAGCAGCAGGTGGTTTGGTCACCCCACAAGTCCTTAAATTGTAGAATCACAGAATAGTTTGGGTTGGAAGGGACCTCTAAAGGCCACCTAGTCCAATTCCCCTGCCATGGGCAGCGATATCTTCACCTAGACCAGGTTGCTCAGAGCCCCATCCAACCTGGCCTTGAATATTTTCAGGAATGAGATGTCCACCATCTCTCTGGGCAACCTGTGCCAGTGCCTCACCACCCTCATTGTAAAAAACTCCTTTCTTGTATCAAATCCAAATCAACCCTCCTTCGTGTCCATATGCATGGTCCTGGGCAGATGAGCACATTCCTGTCCCCCTGCCACTGGGACCCGCTGCCACTGCAGAACCAGGCAGCACCTGGCTCATGCCACAAGCATCTTCCGACTGCTGGTGCAGCCCAGTGCTGCCCATCCCCATGCCTGCAGTCAGCTGGAAGAGGTGGGTGTTAGCTGTGCCTCAGACAATGCTGTGCCTCACACCGGGCTCAAAGGGTGCCTCGAGGCACAGCGGGGTCCCTGGTGGGTGCCGGCGGCAGCAGACACAGTGCAGGAAGTCAGCGACGTTGTGCCGGAAGAGCTGGCGGCAGGGATGCAGGTACTGGAAGAAGAGAAGCATGAAGTAGATGCCCAGGCAGTAGCCGAGGAGCAGCTGCACTACCAGCAGTGGGGTGCAGACATTCTCGTAGACGTCTGTTTTGAAGAAGTACCAGAGGATGACGAGGGCCGTGTTCTCGGCCAGCCGGGCCACGTAGTACACGGCCAGGCGGCCCCAGTTCTGCGACTTGTCGATGAGGTCCCGGTCGGCCAGTTTGAGCTGCACGGCCGACCAGCAGAACATGTTGATGCTGGCATAGAGGAGGGTGAAGGCGCAAAGCACCACCACTGTGCCTACGTGGCTGAAGTTCTTCTCGATGTTGTCGGGCAGGCGGGTGCCACTGCGCCAGAACTGCACCCAGGGCAAGAAGAAGACCACCAGCAGGTTGGCCAGGGCAATGGGGATGATCCAGTGCTTGAAGACAGTGCTGAAGAGCACAAGGACGGCCACGCGGGTGGAGATCTCCAGGCTGCGCCACAGCACGATGCAGAGGAAGGCCAGTGGCCGCAGCTGGACCTTGTAGTCATCGTACTTAACCTGGATGGCCAGGATGTTGCAGACGAGCGCCCCGTAGGTGACCGACACCAGGCAGATGGCCATGAGGACAGCTGCAGAGGGACAGAGCAGGGGAGTCAGGCAGCATCAGGGACTGCACTGTGTGTCCAGCCTCTCTGCTGCCTGAGGTGCAAAGCCTGGGGTGCCAGCTCCATGTGGGAAACATGGGATGCCAATCCTGGGTGAGAAGTGCAGGGTGCCAAACCCTGGAGCTCGCAGCAGGAGGCTCAGTGTGAGCACTGCTGGGACAGGTCACGGCTGGTGGTGACAGTCCCCATGATGAGGTGGCTTTGAGAGGAGCTGCTGACAGCAGGAGGTTCTGCCTAGCTTGGGTAGCATGCAGGAGTGGGAGTTAAAAGCTTGCTCTGGCACATCCACCCCCAAGCACATAAACATCCTGGGAGCTTGAAAGGGAGCCTGGGAGTGGGAGTGCTGAGCTAGGAGCTCTGGCTGTTGGGAAAGGTACAGAAATAGATCCAGTGGAGGGACTGTAGGGAAGCCATAGCCTGTAGCTAGATGGAAAAAAACTAATGGAGGCTGGAGCAGCCTGGGGCAGGGACCTGACGTTTTTATGGGACAGGGCACTGAGGGGATGGCATGGCTCTGTAGGGCAGATACCCGCAAGAATTGGGGCTGGGAGCAGAGCCTGGCACCTCAGTCATGGTCAACTCTTCCCACTGTCTTCAGCTTTACTGCAAGCCGGAAAGCAGAGAGCTGATGAGTGCCCAACCTCTGTGGGTTTTGCTCCACATTTAGCAGAGTCCAGTGGCTGTTGTAATCTCAGAAACAACTGTTTGGATTGCTTGGATGCCACACTGGCACGCACAGCTAAGGAGCTGCCACTGTGCCCTGGTGGGGTTCCTAGGGAACCCACGTGCCAGGCACCCTTACCTCGGGCAACAGGGACGTACTTCTCCAGGACACTGATGTAGAGCTGGACGGTGAGCTGTGGGGTGGAGCCCAGGAAGGCCTGGATGACAGCCATGCGTTTGAAAGCATTGCGGTGTGTGGCCAGCCGGCGCTCTGAGTGTCCCACCTCCTGCTCCATCTCCACCTCGTAGCCTTTCCGCAGCCGCCGCTTGCGGGTGATGGTGACATAGGGCTCCTCCTCCTTCCCTGACTTGCAGTACACCAGCAGGGCCTCCAAGCACCTGTAGGGACACCGGAGATGTCACCCCACCAGCTGCCACCCTGCCAGCCTCTCCACTGGCCCCCAGCCCCACTCCTGGCAGCTCTACTATACTCTCCTGGTACTGGCCAGCCCTTCCTGCTGAATGCAGCCCAGCTGATTTGGGCAACTGACAACAGCAGTGCTGTGGACAACTCCTGGCCCTGAGATAGCAAGACAGTGGCAGAGTCACACCAGGATCATGAGGGTGCCTGGTGGCTGCTCCTCTGCTCCAGCACTCTGAGTGAATCATATGGGGCAGAGGGGCAACAGTTGCCCCAGTGAGGGGTGAAACTGTAAGAGCTGCTGCAAGAGGTGCAGCATTCAGGGTACAGAAACAATGGCTCTGCTGGGAGCTACAGCTACAGGAAGGTGTTAATCACCCTTGGGCTCTGTTTTCCCAACTGGCAAAACCTCTTCCTCTAAGCAGAGGGAAAAACTGTCTTTGATCTCTGCTCTTGAGCAGAAGAAGGCTTCCACGCTTCCTTCGTGGTGGGGACAGCAGGAAGGGGAGCGCAGGGTGAAGCTGTGTGTGACATGGGCAGATAAGACAGCCCTTCCGCAGGCCGTTTTCCGCGGGGCATCCTCACGTGTGGGTGGGGGTGTGACTTCCTCCTGTACTGCTCCCCACTGCAAGGGCAGGGGAACCCCCCAACCCCTCCACACCCAGCAATGGAGAGATGTACATGACAAGAGGCAATCAGCAGAGGAGGACTCATCCAACAGGCTTGGCTCACGCCTGGGGACCAGCTAGCCCTGGGACCAACAGGATATCATTATTTATGAGTGCTCACTAGGGCAGCAGAAATTTATGTGTATCAGACCCACATGGAATGAGGTTTTTGGATAAATTCTCTCAACAGATCAAGCCAGCGCACCTAGCTCATTGCAAACTCAAATAGGAAAACAGTTTCATCCCAAAGGCCCAGCTTCAAGGCAGTCCCAGGTGGCTCCTAGTGCCCTGCCAGACCTTCTCAGCAGGCTGGGTTCCATCTCCGGCCCGAGCAGACGGCTGAAGCAGCCGACCCAGGCGGCTCCAGCTGGCTCTTGCAAGCAGCCAAACTCCACCATAACTGTCTCAGACAGCCTCGGTCAGTGTGGTGAGACCCACGACACCATCGTGGGCCACCGCAGGCTGGCAGCACTGAGGTGAGGCCCCCCAGCGACCTCTGAAGACGGGATGTGGTGACGGGGACACCTCCAGCACTCTGCTTGTTTCTGGTGATGGAGGAAGTGGGGTGCAGGCCACCGTGTTTTTGCAGTTCTGTGGGCCCCAAAGAGTGGCTCCTGGCCCACCCCTGGAGATGGCAGCTCTGCCTTGTCTCCTTCCATGCATTCTCACTGAGAAGGGTGGCCAGGTGACAGCAGCCCAGGAAGTACTGCAGCATTCCCAAGGAATGAGAGGTCAGCACATCTCCAGCTTGTGCAATATCCACCCCCTCACTGTCTTCTTCCCAACACGATCCAGTGGCCCACCAGTTCCCACGCCAGCCCCACTCCTGTACCCAGCTCCTCTCCTCCATGTCCCATAACCTCACCTGTTCCAGGCCTGGGGACCTTCTCTGAGGGTGCTCCTATTCACCCTCGAGCACCCAGCCAGGATTCCCATCTGTGCTCTCAGAAAGGAGATGGCAAACCCCAGACGCTGGGAGAGCCTCTGGGTGCAGACAGGACTCTGCAAAGTGCCTTTCCAGCAGCTGGGATGCAACAGGATGGCAGAGCCACGTCCTGCCCAGACAGGGGTCCAGCAGGCAGGAGCGCCCGTTGAACCACTAGGGAGGGAGGGGGGAGTAGAGGACCCCCTGGAGCCGGGAGCAGCAGCAGCTCCGGGGAGGAGTGACGAGAAGCCGGCAGGAGCAGCACCGGGCGTACCGGACAGATGGCTGCTGACAGGCGGTTCCCGGGGCGCCCGTCCTGCCCGACACCGCTTCCCGTTCTCATCCGGTGCCCGCGGACGTGCCGGGGGTCTCTGTGTTCTTGCCGGGGGTCCGCGCATTAGTGCGGGGGGTCCCTGCGCCCCGCGCTGCGCTCACCTGATAATGGGGCCAAGCTGGAGCAGGTGCATGAGCAGAACGAGGGGGCGGTCGCGGCTGATGTCGCGGTGCACGAAGGTGAGGGTGAGCTGCACCAGGACGGAGGGGCAGAGCACGAAGAAGACGGTAAGCGCCAGCCAGAAGCGGTCGTCGGAGTGGCTGTAGGAGAGGCAGAGCACGGTGGCCGCCGCCCCCTCCCCGCAGAACAGTGCCGTCGAGAAGACGATGCTGAGCGGCAGCTTCGCCCGCGACGGGGCGGCGGCGGGCGGGCAGTCCCCGCTCGGGCTGTCCATGGCGGCCCCGGCCCGGCCCGGCCCGGCCCGGGCGCTCAGCCCCGCCGCGGCGCCATCCCGGGCTGCAGCGGAGAGAAGAGCCGCGCTGCGGGGCGGGACGGGGCGGGGCGGGGCTGCCCCGCCGCACCGAGCCCCGACGGGCGGCACCGCACTGGCACCGATCCGGGACCGCCCCGACGGGCCCCGACCCTCCAGCCCGGGGTCCCCGCTCCAGGTATCCCAGCCCCACCCTGCCCGCCAGCCTCCAGCGCTGGGACCCCCCGCAACTGCTGTATCGTGATCCCCAGCTGGCGTGGAGCCCCTTGCCCCAACAGCCCTGCCTTTGTCGAGGATCTTCTACCAAGGACTCCTTGTCTCTGCAGGGAAACCCCACCTCAGGACACCCTCACCATGGCCAGGCCCCCCTGCCCCTGCAGCACCCACCCTGGGACTCCCATTCCCCCAGCTATAGCCCTGTCAACCCCCATGCTATACCTACATGTGCTCTGGGGTCTCTGGGATCCTGATCAGGACCTCTCAGTCAAATCCTGGCCCAATCATGTTCTGCCATCTACCAGCACCCCAAGGTGCAGTAACATGGAAGGTCCCTCCAGGGGAGAATTGTCAGGCAGCTCCAGGGACAGCGGGGTCCCACTGTGGAGCAGGAGGGAATGCCAGTGTGGGTGCCAGCCCTGCCTGCATCAGCCAGCTGCTGAAGAGCTGCCTGCACCCACTGCTGCCTCAGATCTGAACCAACCTCCAGCTCTGAGGAGGGCATGTGGGGTCAGGGCACCCACCAGCCTGTGGCCCTGTGCCATGTGGGACAGCATGTGGGAGGAAGGGTATTGCCAAGAGAGGAAGCATTTTGGTATCTCGCAAGCCAAGGTGTGGCAGGGACACCCCTTCAGGTCTGGCAGGCAGCTTCATACAAATCTGTATCAAGATTTGGGTAGGATGTCACAGTGGAGATGTGGCTCCTATATGCTGAATGTTGCTGCCTCCAGGTAAGACGTAGTGAAGACCACCTTGGCCTTCAGATGAGCAACAGACTGCTTTTCCCATCACCTCCAAGGATCCTGCCTTCAAGGTGATGCATTATATAGACTTGCTGACAGAGCCAAACCTCCCATCGCTGAGCCCACCACTCAGCCCTACAGCCCTCTTGTCTGTCCCACCTTGGTCACCTGCACAGTGATGGGAACACAAGGCTGTGTGGGCTGCTCCCCACCTTGATGGCCATGGTGGTCCCTGCTCTGCCCAGCATATACAGTGCCCCAGCACCAGCCCTGCCCACCTTTTCCCCATGAGCAGCAGTGTGGACACAGGCAGGGATGCACATCCACTGTTTTACCCAAGCAACCACTGCCTGCCAGATCCCTCAATCCAGCCTGTGCACACACTGGCTGGCTGGAAGAGATGGGACAAGGCGAAGAGTATTTGACATTGGCCAATTTTTCCTGGTTTAGGCAGACCAGGAGTTTTTAGGTAACTTTTAAAAGGCACTTAGTACTCATCCCTCAGCAGCCAGGCCAGTGCAAGCCAAAAGCACAAAACCTCCCAAACCCCATGCATAAGAGTTTTTCCCATTATACCAGGCTGGAAGCATTACCAGAGCTTTTGGGCTTATCAGCAGCAGAGCTGGGAATAAAACTGCCTGAGGCCTTGGAGGCCGTGTCTGCCCCAACTGCAATTCCCACACAGAAGCAATCCCTGTCCCTGCAGCTGCTCATTGCTTTTCCTTCCAAGGATGGACAGCTGCTTCAGGAAACCTCAAACCCCATGAGCTCATGGGGACTGACCTGACCGCTGGGAGATCTACGTGTGACAGCTCAGTTCTGGTATGATAGTTACATATTTTCAAGCTGTTTTTGGAAAGCAGCCTCTCCAAAAAAAACCTCCAGCAGGGCAGAGTGTGAAGGGAAGTGTCTAAAACACAGGAGCCTGCCACCAGCCAGGGGCCAGCTGGGGTGGGAGCTGTGCAGAGCAGCAGCTGTGCCCAGCTGGGTGCTCAGCCAGTGACGGCATGTCATGCGGTGCTGCCAGCTGCACCCACAGCTCTGTGAGAGCAGCAAGAGTAATGCACCCTTTGTGCCATTTATGAAACTTCCACTTATCCAAATTAAAAGCATTCCCCAGGAGTCTGGCAGGTCACCAAGCCCTCAGCTGAGCAACGCCTCCACTTCGACTCATTGTATTTTTAATTTCCCCTGCTTCATGATGAAATAGTTAAGAGCAATGGTTTAAGCAAGCAAGAATTCCAGTCCTGTATCCATAAACCCCAGCAGCCACCAAAAGGAATGGAGAGACAAAGCCTCACAGCACTTTCCATACCAGTTATTATCCCATTTTCTGACCCAAGCACTAAGAGGCAGCGGGCTGTTCACGCCATGAGTCACCCCTGCAGCCTGACCCCACCTGTCCACAGCATAGCACTGTAAACAGCAAATAGGCCATAAAAAGATCTGTGTCACAGGTAGCATCAGCCAGGGATCCTGTCCCACTGCCCTGCCACTCCCTGTCCCTGCCAGCTCCTCTCCTGCACCTCTGCCTGCGAGCCCAGCACAGCTGGGGCTGCACAGACACCCCAGGACACCACTGTCACAGAGCAACTGCCTGACCCAGGGCTGTCACAAGCCAGCAGGGCGCTGGGGATGTCCTACCCAGTTGTTCCTATATACAGTGGCTGGATCCTGGGTGGCTGCTGGCTGGCTTTGTTCTGAGTCCTCGCAGGAGCAGAACAGCCCCTGGGCCAGTGGAGATGAAGTGACATAGAATCATAGAATACTCTGAGGTGGAAGGGACCCACTAGGATCATTGAATCCAACTACTGGCCCTGCACAGGACAGCCCCAAGAGTCACACCATGTGCCTGAGAGCATTGTCCAAATGCTTCTTGAGCTCTGTCAGGTCTGGTGCTGTGACCACTGCCCTGGGGAACCTGTTCCAGCACCTGACCATTTTCTGGGTGAAGAACCTTTTCCTGATATCTAACCTAAACCTACCCTGATGCAGCTTCATGCCATTAAGTGACATCCAAGATGGTGTGAAACTACCCTGGAAGTGCCCATCAGGATATAACTGAAGGTGCCAAACGGAGGGGGACTGTGCTGGCTTCTCATCTGCCTGTATCACCAATAGAGTGGCAGCAGGATAAGGACGATGATTGTCCCCCTGTACTGGGCACTGCTGAGGCCACACCTCAAATCCCGTGTTCAGCTTTGGGCCCCTCACTTCAAGTAAGACATTGAGGGACTGGAGCATGTCCAGAGAAGGGCAACAAGGCTTGTGAAGGGTCTAGAGGGTAAGTCAGGTGAAGAGAGGCTGAAGGAGCTGGGGGGACTCAGCCTGGAGGAAAGGGGGCTCAGGGGAGATCTTATTGCTCTCTACAGCTACCTGAAAGGAGGTTGTAGGCAGGTGGGGATCACTCTCTTTTCCCAAGTAATAAGATACAGGACAAGAGGAAATGGCCTCAAGTTGTATCGCGGAATGTTTAGATTGGATACTAGGAAACAAATCTTCACTGAAAGGTCAATCAAACATTGGAACAAGCTCCCCAGGCAAGTGGTGGAGTCACCATCCCTGAAAGTGCTCAAAAAACCTCTAGATGTGGCACTTGGGGATATGGTTTAGCAGTAAACTTTACAGTGCTGGGTTAATTGTTGTACTCAATGACCTTAGAGGATTTTCCCGACCTTAATAATTCAGTGATTCTGTGATGTCTAGGACCACTTAGGAAATCGAGGAGTTCAGGTGGGATGCATGTTACTTCTGTTACAGAAGCTCCTAGAAGCTCATATGTTTTCCAGACCTCACTATCAGGAGCTGAAACAGGAGAAAAAAGCAGAGGGAAGGAGAAACCAATTTTCCCTGCCCAGGAATGGAACAGTGTCTCCCGAGTCCCTTCCCCGTGTTTTCTGCAGGCATCAGCATTCAGGAGTCTCCCTCTACCTGGGAATGCCCAAGGCATCAGCCAGAGTTCCACCACCATGTGTGAATGTCAGTTCTCCTGTCTCCACAAATGTCTGCCCTACTCTGGAGAGCTTCCCAGCTTCATTAATATCTTAATCCCAGCCTTTATTATTTTTTTTAATCCCAGTGTTCACACATCACACTTTGCACAAAGGGCAGTGGCTGTGGTGGCCACCCTCCATGGGAAATGCAGGGTTTGCTGTGTAGCTTTTCCAGCCCCTTGGATGCCTGCGGATGTGCCCGGGCATTTGTGTGTGGGAGCCTGGGCTGGATGTGGGGTGGGAGCAGGCTCCTTCACTGGCTCTCACTCTCGAAATAGCCATGTCTGCTTTACACATGCCCGCCTGGTGGCTCAGCTCCTGTAAAAGGAGAAGAGAAAAGCTGTTTGAAAAAGACAGGGAGCTCTGAGCCAGAGCTCTTAAAGAGCCCAGGTGGGGAGAGCTGCCAGCATGCTCCCCAAGCTTTCCTCTCCTCTCCTCTTCTCACTGCACTAGGACCTGGAGCAGACATCGCTCCCAGGGTGCTTGTTGGGACGTGCCAAGAGCACACTGCTGCCTTTCCAAATATAGCCCTGCACACAGAGGTGGAGGCAGCTGCTCGGGGTGTGGGGATGGCCAAGCTTCCCCGATTCAGATCTGAAACCACCTCAGGAACACGATCTGTACAGGGGATTAAACATTCAGCTGGTGCGACATGGAGCGATGGTGGGGCTGTGTTGACCTCCAAAACCCCCAGTGTGCTGGATGAAGTGGAAATCAAAAAGTGCCCCCACTTGGCATGCTGTGAGCAGGGGACACAGTTGTGTCCCCCTTTGTGCAGCCACTCCACCGTGACTAGCAGGGCTGGGAGATTCCGAGGAATCCATGAGCTAGGAATTTTTTACTTAGTTTGGAAATAGCTTTGCAAATGACTGGTTTCCACAGGCTAAACTGTTTGGATTTTGCATTGCTTTCTCAGTAACCCAGCTGTATTTTTTCCTGCCCCAGCAGTCTGTGGAATAGTTTCTGGTTGGGGAAATATTTATTCCATTTGCTTCATTAAGTGACTGCTTTTACCGCTCCAGTTCCTCACCCAGCCTCAGTCCTTGATCCTCCTGGGAGAAAAACAGATGCTTGTGCTGAGGACCTCATCTCTCTAAATCTCACTGGAAGCTGTGCTGAGCCCACTGGGATCCAGACACTGGGCTCAGTGCTGCCAGAGCCAGGATGCCAGCCTGCAGAGCATGGGCCATGTCACTGCTGCCTCACAGCTTCAATTCTTCAACAAGAAAGCAGAGTTACCTTTGGGTGCATTTATAGGTCTTTGCAATAAATACACATTTTGAAGTCATGCCTCCTTGGCTACAGTCCCAGCTCAGGCAGCAGGTAATGCTGTAACACTAAACCAGGCAGGAAGGGTTAAAATTACCTTTAATTAACTACTTCCCCCCAGGTTCCCCCTGCTGTAAGAGTATACAGCCCTGGCAGTGTTATAACCCAGCCAGGCTGCTCCTGTGCCTGTCCAGGCATCCTGGCAGTCAGGAGGAGTGGTTTACACTCTCCTATTCCCCATGCAGAAAAGCAGCAGGAGCACTGTAATGCTCTCAGCAAAACCATTGTAGGAGCCCGGATAGGGTTTGTAGCCATCACAGAGGCTTCCTAGAGCTGTGTGTGTGGCACAGGAGCAAGCTGGCAGCTTGTCTTGCAGCAGAGAGCAGGGCAAAGAGAGTGCTCAAACCAAAACCTCTCCCAGGAATTTGTGTGTGCTTTGGCTGGGAAGCACCCTGTCAGGAATTGGGTGAAGAGCAAACAGCTCCCTGCACATTTCCTGCTTGCTTCTGCATCTGACACAGGGTGATGGTATCAGTGTGGGGGAGCAAAGAATGCTCCGGAAAAACAATCTCCCTTACCCAAAATAGCTTGTGGAACGGTTGCTGGCAGTGGAATGCAAACCATCCATGCTGCTCAGCACCATGCCAGCAAACCTGCCTGGTGCCCCAATTCCTCACCAACAGGTCTCCATGTCACAGGCTGTAATTATCTTGTGTTCCCAGCCTGACTGTGGGGCGTTTGCCTGTAATTAGCTCTTGGGATTTAGGAGCTGGTATGATCCGGGGTTATCGTTAGCCACCGCTGCCGTGCCGGGATTTAAAGGGACAATGCTACTATTTGAATATCTACCACCTCAGCGTGCTGTCATACAGTGCATTAAATAGAAAGATGAGTCTCTCCTCAAAGCCTACGAGTGACCTTGCCCCCCACAGAACCCTTTTTGGACAGAGTTGACGCAGTTCCAAGCAAAGCAGGACAGCTTGCTAGTATTTCCGCTGTGACTTCTTGATCTTTGGCATTACCTTGGCTCTGGTGTCACCCCAGCTCAAGGCCCTCAGTAAAGGCTGCAGTCCGCCCCTAGAAGCCCCTGTAGCTCCGCACTGCACATCGTGTTTCCTTGCAAACCACCATTCTCCATTTGAAAGCTTCCCAGCTGTCCCCCCTACTCTGCTTTTTGCCCCAGGGGTGTCAGGCAGGGTTCCCAGAGTGCCCGATGCCGGCACGTACTCACCAGGTCTAGGGAAGCCAAGGCAGGGCAGCCCGCCAGCCCGCGTCCATCTGCGCTCCTCTGCGGTCCCGGTGGTTTCGGCTCATCCCCTCTCCTGCGACACTCCAGCAGGCAGAAATAGCCCCAAAGCACGTGCCGCCTTCTGGGGAGCGATGCCAGGGGCCAGGCAGCCCCAGCACCTCAGGCACAGCCTCCCCTCAGGGGCTCCTGCTGGCACCAGAGTGTCCAGCCCAGCACAGTGCCAGGGCACCCTCCGGGTATAGCTCTGGTGAAGAACATCTTCATTTATCCACCAAGATAATAAATTCTGCCTTAGAGTTTCTCACCTGGCAACAGTCACCAAGGAAACGAGAATGGCTGCTGCGGGTCCCCACTGGTGTTGCCTGGGGGGTCCCCATGGCCACGGCATAGGGTCTTCAGCTGCACCCTGTCTGGTCATCTGTGTGGGCGAAGGGCCAGTCACTCGCTTGTAACCTGAGCCCAGGCACAGCAGAACGCCCATCGATGCAGGCTTGGCCCTTGCACCACCTCTCCAGAGCCGAGTATGGGTTTCACTAGATTTGGGGTGGATTTTGAGGTTTTTCTTGGCTGTTGATCCCAGTGTGTGTGCACTGGGAGGAGTGAACTGGAGCTTCCTCAGGCTCACAGGGGTTTTCCCTGTCCCTGGCGCTGGTTTGGCCAGGGATTTTGAACACTTCTGTTAAAAACAGTAGTACCCCAAGTGCTCAGAGATCTCTGGAAATCCACTGGTACCAGAGGGAGATGAGATCTTGCTACCCTACAGGAACCCAAGCCACTGCCTCCAGGGCTGCCTGACACATGGCACTTCTCTATTTATAGCAGCTGTGGTCATGCCTCCTCCCATCCCCTGCCAGGATGTCCACTAGCAGTGCCATCCCTAAGCTCAGAGGCAGGCACTGTCATTTCCAGCAAGTAATTTCAGACCTGGTACAGCTAATTCTACAAAAAGCATCCCAGCCCCATGCTGCCTGCAAAGCTGGCTCTGACACTGGTCCCAGCAGTCGCTGGCACAGGCACAGAAACAACCAGGAAAGGCCATCAGGCTGGGGATAGGGTTCTGCCCCTGGGCCAGGCTAGGGTAGCTGAGGTGCAGCCACTGCCACACCATCAGTAGCACAGGGGTGACCAGTCACACCAAATATGGCTGTGATGTCGGAACAGAAACTTCCTCTATCAACCATTAACCATGCATGGCTCCCTGCCCATGGCACTGCTCTGGGGCAACTCCCTTGCCCAGGGCAGGTGCTGAGCTTCCCAACAGCATGTGGTGCTCGAGAGAAGTGCATGGGGCTGTGCCCATCCTGGGTCTGCACCCCGAGGGCCATCCTGGATACAGAGCAGCATCTCAGCATCTTTGGCTCGTGAGTGGGATTTAGCTGGTCAAGGTAGTGCTGTTGGCACTGGGTGGTTTAGCATGGACCACTGCGAGCCAGTGGCCTTCCTGTTTGCTCCACAGTATGGCTTTTGAAGGCTCTCCTTGTCCCTCTGGACCCCACTTCCCCACCCAGAGCTCCTGCAGCTCAGACTTCCCTGTGTGATTTCTTCTCCTCCACAAGCAACAGTGGCAGCATGCCAGGGAGGGCAGCTGCTGCTGGAGAAAGCACCAGGAAACCTGAGAAGCAAGATAAGAGCTTCAGAGTTACAGATCAAGGAGCTGGGGCTTTTTTCCTCCACTGTTATTTGAGGGTCTGCACCGCCTCCCTGCTCCCAGTCAGGCTCCTGAAGGGGCTGGCCAGTGATTCTGTCCCAAGCAGCACGGGACCAGCTGCCACTCAGGGGGCATTCACGCCTCATTAGGGCATGAAATACAAGCAGTGAGCAGTGATGTCCCCCAGCCCGGCTCAGAGTGGGCCCTGGGGGGGCAGCAGCTCTGCGCACATTGTGAAGCGGATGATCCTTGCAGGGGCTGCAGAGAATACACACAAGGATTAGGCAGCAAGGAGCCAGGGACACTATTCCTTAGAAGAGGAATTAATTCAGCTGGAAACCCCACATCAGGCCACCACAAGCCATTTATGCCGGCCATGGAGGCACGAGGCTGCCCAGCACCACGGGGGGGTGCAGTGAGGTGGGTGATGCAGTGCCCTGTGCATCAGGCAGTCCCACGACACACAACGTCCCAGCAGCCACTGGCCTGGGCCGACCCACCAGGATTAAAGGGCCTGCAGGAGTAAGCAATTTAAATCCAGATTAGATTTAAGCAGCTGCTACGCAAAGGGGATGTGAGCACAGTGGGGACGAGCAGGTGAGAGGCTGACTGGCACCCCTGCGATGCAAGGGGCTGTCAGGGCAGGGGCTGTCAGGGCAGGGTCCCTCTGGCAGGTCTGTGCCCATGGGGCATTGCCCAGAGGGACGGATTTTATTCCCAGGTTTGGCTTGTATGCACCAGGCTGGAGGCAGCAGTGCTGGGCCGTGGGACGGGGCACCCCGGGATGAGATGCTCCCAGCCATGGGGAGAGAGCACAGGCAGGAGGATGAACCACAGGGACGCGCTGGGCTGCTCACCGCGTAGGTGCCGAAGAGAGGCCATCCCTCCACACGGGGTTGCAGACCATGTTCCACCTCTTCTCCCACTGCTGGTCGTGGCTGCAGGCCATACAGGAGCCCATCAGGTAGGTCACTGTGCCTGCTCCTCGGGACTCCCAGGGGGCACAACTTTTACCTGTGTATTTATCAGTGGTGAGGGCAGCAGTGTGGTAACAGGGTGAGAGTGGTGCCCATTGCAGGAACTGTCCCCAGCCTGCTGAGCAAGGCACAGGTGTGTCCTCCCTGTCCCCTGAGCATGCAGGAGCTGGGCAGTCAGGGGAGCAGGCTGGGCAAGGGTGCACATGCAGGAAGTGCTCCCAGCAAGATTTCCCCTGTGCAAAGTCAGCAGCTCCCCAAGAAAGAGGAGGAGGATGCACTAAAACACTGCTGTATCTGTGTGTGTCGGGACACCCAGGTTAATTACCCTGGGACAACACTGCAAGGGGGTTTATGGTCCTCTCCCTCAAGAGAGGAGACCTGACCTGCTGAAATGCTGGAGGTGGAGCCATGCCACCCACACAGCCTGGTCTATATGTTTAAGGGAGAAAACTATACTGCAAATGACTACTGTGGCTTGTCAGTCACAGGGAAGACTTTCTCTGTGTGCTCTGGTGGAGCACATTGCTGGAGTCCAAATAGGACTGTTTGGCAACAGGAGAAACCACCTGAGTCCAGGTAGAAGCTTGTAAAAATGCCCTTGCTATCTCTCCCTAGCTGTGTATACTCATAACTTACTTCCAAGGAAGGAGTAATCATTGACTGCATATAAGGAAGAATCATGTTGGCCTGTGTAAACCATTGCTTAATCCTATATGATTTGAAAATAAATCCTTGCCATAGGAAGCACCTTGAAGGCTCTGCAGAGTGGCTGTCCAATGGTGTTGGGGTGGCTCCAGGCACTTGTGCCTGCCCTCACCTTTTCCCAGGCATCAGAGCCCATCCCTGCCCTTGCCCTCAGCTCAGCCAGAGCCTGTGTCACTGTCCTGCACCTCTCCTGGCTGAAGTGCAGCTGCTGTGGGCAGGGTCCCTTGTCTAGAAACCTGCTGACCTGCAGTGGCCACCACTCCCCAGGGAGCACAGCCTTCCTCTGGGATGCTCAACTGCTGTTGTCACTCTGCAGAAAGGTGACCCTCCTTGTCGTGGGGCTGGACAATGCAGGGAAAACCTCTGTCATCACGGACATAGAGAAAGGTGAGGAGCAGCACCAAAGCCGGCCTTAGCTAGAGGCAGCAGCTTTATGGTCCTTTGTAACCAAGTGTCCAGGACCCCTAAAGTACATCCACTGTTCTGGGGAAGTGTGCAAAGCTCCGGCTGTGGCCCGGGCAGCTCTGGGAGTGGGAGCAGGGATGTGGCTGCAGGGGGAGGAGGGACATGCTGCAGGGAAGCTCCCGGGCTCCTCTGCCAGCTCTCTCCCCTCTCCCCACACACAGCGCTGTCTGGGAAGGTGCTGCCCGACGCACAGCCCGGCCAGACCCGCCTGCAGGTGGAGAGGTTCGAGGTGACGCTGGTGGATCTGCCCGGGGGGCAGCGCTCCCGCAGTTCCTGGCGCAGCCACTACAGCGAGGCCCACGGGCTCCTCTTCGTCCTGGACTCCAGTGACCTGGAGCGGATGGAAGAGGCCCGCAAGGTCCTGAATCGCGTCCTGAGCCATCCCGACATTTCCGGGAAGCCCCTCTTACTGTAAGGCTGGTCAGCGGGATGTGACCTTTGGGGTTTGGGATGGTGGGGGGAGTGGGAACCTGTTGCTGGGTTGAGTGCACGGGCTGCTGCGGGGGCGTGGCGTCCGGGGAGCTGTCGAGGGGAACTGGGACATGAGGACCACAGTGGCACCTGGGATATGGAAGCATCCCTTGAGAGGAGCTGCGGAGGGGGCTACAGTATCAGGAGAGGACTGGGGCAACTCCTCGCCTAAACTCAGCCAAAGTGGGAGAAAGCACCCTGCCTCCCCCGCTGTCGAGCAGCGAGGGGCCCAGAGGCCGGGGTGACGGCCGCGCTCCGCCCTCTCCATGCCCCAGGCTGGCCAACAAGCAAGACGTGGCGACTGCGCTGCTGCCCTGCGAGGTGATCGAGCGGCTGTGCCTGGAGCGCCTGGTCAACGAGAACCGCTCTCCCTGTCGCATCGTGAGTGCGGGGCTGGCCCCGCTCCCTGCTCCCGGTCAAGGAGGAGCTGCGCTCCCCGCTGGCCGGGCTGACCCCCCGTCTGCCCGCAGGAGCCCTGTGTCGCCAAGCGGGGCCCTTCCGCCGGCCCGGCCCGCGCCACCCTGCAGGGTCTGCGCTGGCTCCTCCGCGCCGCCGCCGCCCCGGCCCCGCCGCCCGCCGAACCCGCATCGCCCGCGCCGAGGGCAGCCCGAGCCCGCCGGCCCACCCGCAGGTGCGTGAGGGGCTCCGTGGGTGCGTGTCCCCGTCCCCGTCCTCGTCCCCACAGCGCTCGACCTCAACCGCAGCGTGCTCTCTCCCCAGGGACCGGCCGCCCCCAGGGGAGGATGCTCGAGAAGCTGCGGGGAAGAACGGGGAAAACCGGCCCCTGCGCCCCGTCTGCCGCCTCCTGCCCCTGGTGAGAGAGTGAGACCCCAGGGGTGGGACGGGGTGGAAGAGGGACTGCTCCACTTTCCTCTCATCCTCCTTATCCCGCCCAGGAGGAGAGCACTAAGGGCCCCAGGAGGAGGAAAAAGAAGGTGAAGGTGAAGAAGAAGGGCTTGGGGCAGCCAAGCCCAGCTGAGGAGCCAGAAGGACCAGGAGAAGGGGACAGCCATACAGGGACCACTGGAGGGCTGCTGCTCCCCAAGAGGGTCGGGCAGGAGGAGACTGTGCCCACCAGGATGACCACACTCCACCCAGGTGAGAGGGGGCTGTGGGGGGCTGCCAGCACTGCCAGCATGAGCATGTCAGGACCCCCTATGAGTAGGGTTTGGAACCTGGCAATACAGCAGAATGCTGGACCACTGGTCCCCGCCACCCCCGTTAGCTTTGCTTGCAGACCAGCAGAGTGCAGAGCGAGGTCACAGGAGTCTGAAGGGGAAGAGGAGAAACACCTCTGAGCATCTCAGTAAGAAATGGTGCACAGAAGCAATGAAGGACCGTGGACCCATCACCAACAGTCCTCTCAGGTGGTTCAATGACAAAGGCATCCTTGTTCAGGTGTGGTGCCTGAAATTTTGTGTTTCTCTATCCAGTGCAGGGCATGAAAAAGAAAAAGAAGAAGAAAATTAAGAATAAAATTAAGTCACGGGAATCTTCTGTGGAGCAGCAGCACGAGGAAGTCTCAAGCACCTTTGGTTGGTATTTCCCAGGACAGATTTTGCTGAAAGCATCAAGGGGTCTGGCCTGCTGGCAACGGGGTGTGAGCTGCGTAGGGACACCTGGTCATGGGGTGCTTGGTGTGGGGACATGGGCAGAAGCAAGTGCTGCTTCAGGGCAAGGTGGTGGCTGTTGGGGCAGCAGATGCTGCTGCCTCTGCCATGAGGTGGAATGAGTGCACTGTGCTGGAGGCTGAGTTGTCCTTGAAGCCCTCACTCAGCACAGGTTTCCAGGTGGGTCCTGGAGCTGGCCCTTGGTCAGTGCTCGACTGCTTCCCTTCCTTGCAGACCTGTACCGCCGGGCGATGCTAGCTCTGAAGATGCGGCAGGAGCAGAGGAGGCAGCTGTCTTCTATCGCCCCCTGAGCAGGGAAGGCACAAACTAGGGGGTGTGTGGTCCTAGAGAACCCAGACTGCAGTAGCAGTGGGATCCCAGACTGAAGTGGTGGTAGGATTCGTGCAGGGCTGCTGGGGTGCTTTTCCAGGGCTGGCAGTCCTGGGCAATAGGTTCTGGGGCATGAACAGCATCATTGTCCTTGGCGTGGCTTGGAAACTGGACATTTGCAGGGACGAGCCAAAAGTCCCTTTGTAAGACGCTTCTCTGGCAGCTAGGCTGCAAACCCATCTGAAAAGGGAACAGCCAGACACTTGCTGACCCCTGTTAGTATTCTGTGGAAGACTCCATCTAAACCCAGATTAGCCTGTAGGAAGATCAGAGCAAACATCCCAGGGGAAAAAAACCTTCATCTTGAATTGACCTATGTCCTAGGAAAGCTGCCTTCACAGGTCAGGGGCTGACTTGGCCTGTCAATCAGTCCCTGCCTACTACCTGGAACAGTCTAATTTCCCAGTGGTGAAGATGGGAGGGCAGTCCCAGGTGGTCTGCAGAAGGTCTTCACCCAGCCCACAGCCACATCTGGCAGTGCTGTCAGGACTCCCCTCACATGGTGAAGGAGGGTTATGACCATGTTTGTGCACCCAGTAGCCTGTCAGTGAAAGTTTAAGTTCAGTGGCAACTGGTGGTAGAGGCTACTGGAGGGTCCTTCCCCAGGATCATTCTTCCTGATGCTGCCATCCTCCCAGGAGGGACAGTGGTGACCTGCAGGAAATGCAAAATCCTCCCATGTCACTGGCAGCCTGGCACACTACAGCCCCAGGCAGCATTGCTCTGTGCTCAGCTCAGCTCTGAGACAGGACAATAAACAACATTTGCATGCCAACACAACCCATCTGTGACACAAGCCTGTCACAGGGACTGAGCTGTGCCAGAGGACTGAGCTTGTGCTGCCTGGCTCCAGTTGGGTGTATGTGCTGAGAAACCAATCCTCAGTCCTGGAAACACTTTATGTGAAGTCAGGATGGAACAGTTTTCTCTTAAAACTTGCAACAGTGTTAGGACCTGAACTGTACATTAGTCACTACTGTTCCCATGATAACTGATTAACAGGCTTTTGTGGTCCACATGGAAGGAAAATCACTGAAACCCCTGGAAGGGCTGAAAAAGGAAAAGAGGAGAAACTGTGGCTACACTGCCTTGTCTGCCTGCTATAAAGTTTTGTCTAAATCTGCTGGAATCAACTGTCAGAGACTATAAGGATTCACTGTAAATAAACTGTAAATAACAAGAGCACAAATTAATACTGGCCTGTAAATACACCACTTTTAGCAAACCCTTGTCTCTGTCTGATGGAGTTCCCTGCGATGTCAGTGCTGTGGGCAGGAGGGTAGAGAAGGGACCTGCACCTGTGGAGTCCCTTCTCCTGGGATAGGTCAGGACTATGGGTACCCCTAGGGGGCCAGTCCAGGATGCTAGACAGGTTCTTTCTACTGGCGTCACAAATCTCCACAGGATCACTGGGAGAGGAACATTAAAAATCTATCCACTCTAACAGCCACTTCTCACGCACCCACTGCGTCTGGGAGGAGGCCAAGCTCTCCCAAACAGCTGGAATCCCAAAACAGTCCATGGCCCACTCGCTGTGGCTCCAGAACCACGTGGGGAGTGGGAGCTGAGCGGGTTTGGGACCATCCGGCACAGACGGCTGCAGCCAGCTCCCTCTGGTGATCCCTGCAGCTCCCAGCACTGCAGCTCCTCGCACGGGCAGCCGCGAAGGGACACGGAGTGCCCTGTGTGGCACCCACAGCCAGAGAGGGTGGCCAGTGAGCCAAGTCCAAAGGCAGAACTGGCCCAGATGGTGCTGCTGGGCAGCATGGCTGGTCCCATCACCTCACATCAACATTGCTTTGCACAATCAGATTCTTTCCTGATGCCTGTTATCATATCAAAGTTTAACTGGGTGAAGACAAGATCAGGTGATGAAGCTGCCAGCCCCTCTGGCTGCATCCATGGCCCTGTTGTTCTTTCTTCCATGTCATTACACTTCACTTTTTGCCCAGTGACCGGCCTTAACCAGCAATTATACTTTACTTTATAACACCTCTTTGCTCCTCTCTACCCCCAGGAGGGGATGGGGAGGGTGATCTTGACTCTGAAATCTCCTCTAAGAACCTGTGATTTGTCCCAAGGACTTGGACAGGGCAGATCCCCCCATGGCAAGCTGGTCTTGGGGTGTATAGGTATCTCTTCTGCTATATATCCACTGTTGTTTTATTAATAAAAACTCCATTGTGTGTTTTTATCGCTGTACAAGTGTTTCCAGAGGAGTGTGTGTGAACCATTGTGGGTCTCACCATTGTTTCCAGTTTTCTGATGGAGACATCCTTTTGGAGTCAGCCTTCCTAGCACCTGGAGCAAGGATGCCCCATGCTCTGAAGGGCAGGACAAGGAAGGTGAGCCTGGTCCTGGGATGCTCCAAACATCAGGGAGCCATGGGGTGGCACAACCCAGCAGCAGCCAGGCCTCATGAGGGAAAAGAACTCAGCAAAGACACAGAGACTTGTGATTGTGTGAAAAACATGGTGGTTCTTTGTCCACTCCTTCACTAACCCAAATTTAAAGAACAAGGAGCCATGAAGTAGTTTTGGAGAGCATCTCAGACACTGGAATTTGAACACTGACTTAAGGCTGTCAAGGCAATCTAGTGCAAGTGCAAGTGATCCAGGCTAATGGGTGTTTTGCAAGGCAAATGGAACCAGTCACATCCTGTGGGGTGCCTGCAGGTGGTTCTTGTTCCCCACCAGCTTACCCATAAATCCCATCACCTGTTCTAGGGCATATATATACAGCCAGGGAAAGGACACAACTTTCCTAGGAGACAGACTTTGGGGCTTGGGGTGGTTTCCTCTCTGCTTTTGGTTAAAGGTAAAGACATTAAAAGACATTAATGAAAAATCTCTTGTCCCACAGCAGTCGTGGCTCTGGTGGGGAGGTGAGCAGTCCATGCTCCTTGACTTTTTCATCCCTGGGGATAGGGCTGGAGGTATCACAAATGTGCTGGTCAGACAGTGCTAAGGGGTGGGGCTTTTTCTCAGGTTACACTGTTGTCTGAAAGCTGGTTACACTGTGTACATACTTAAATAAACATGTATAAGCAAGCTAAGTGGATTTTAAGCCTGGGCATTGGTGTTTGGGTTGATAAAAGCCTAGGGTGGATGGTTTTTTGAGCTTGAGAAGCTGGTTGCTATGTACACTTTCTCAGGCATGCAGCACCTACTCTCTGACTCTGACCTAGGTGGGCTAGGAGCCAGAGTGTCCATGTGGAATTTTCCTAGCTGAGACAGGCAAAGCAAGTGTTGAGAAGCACTTTTGCTTTTTTTCTAGATGAACACAGTGGGGCCCCACTGACTTTCATGGGGACTTTCAAAATATTGAGCTGAGAAATGCTGGCATATGATATTGGGCAGCTCTCAACACATTGAATAATGAATAACCGTGCATGGGTTTCCTTGGGAGTTTTGTTATCAGTTGTAGATCCTCCATTGTATTGCACTAAAAATGAGAGTTGAAGTGTTTGCTGTTTATGTGTTCTGTGGAACTGTTAATAAAATAAGGCTGAATTTGGTGAAAGTAACTCCCTAAGCTGCTCTTAATACTTACGAGTCTATCAAGACTTTGTAGAGAAAGAGAAGATAATGATGACTGGAAATTGAGAAAATATAAAAATGTTCCTGTTCTAGGCTAAATTAGTCTTCTTGGAGACATTGCTGCTGGCAAAAGGAGGAAGGATATAATCAAATTTATTTAATGGATATGTTTGTCTCAGGGTACCAGGTAACATGCCTCAGTCTGAGGTATGTAAATTTGTCACATTATGTACCAAATATGTTTACTGGTTTTCCCCTATTTAAAAAAAGCTTACTTTTTAAAAAGGCAAACTGTGGTAACTAAAATTGGTAGTCTTTCACTTTCATAAGTTGTCATTCTCTAAGTTGCTGCATGTTTGAATAGGTTATTTCAGACTATAACGGGAAAGTGCCTCTTGAGAAAGACTGTCAGTGTATTAATTAGAAGGGCTTTTGCTACAGAATATCACTAGATATGGGATCAAGAGCCAATTTATTAACCAAAATTTTTCATTTTAAGGTCATCTGCAGCAATCAGAGCTCAGGTCTTGTATGCAAGAGAATGTTCACCTTATTAAATTACACTTATTTTTCTGTGCAGGTGAGTTTAGCAAGACTCTAGCCCAAATTCCTGACCTGGTGGCATAAATCTTGCTTTCTACCCTAGCTCTCCTCTGATTAGACTTTACACCCACCTTCCACGGGTAATGCAGCTGTAGGAGAGGTTCGGGCGTGATTTTGTTGGGCTTTCATTTGTTTTTGGGTTTTGTTTGTTTGCTTAGTTTTTTTTTTTTTTAGGCTTGTGTTCATAGGTTGCAGGTACCAATGTTACAGAGGCCTGCAGCAACAAGCACCTGAGATCTCTGCCCTGTTTCAGCAAAGAAAGCTGCTGGTGGAGTGATAACCTGATTTATAATGTGCCTAAGGGGTGGGAGAGGAGCATGTGCAAGTCTCTTTTCGTCTGCAGTGTGGTGCTGCTGCTGAGTCAACTCTGTGGTGTTCAATGCAGACAATGAACTTGCCTCTTCCTTCCTTTTTCCAGGAAGGTTGGGAAAGCCCAGAAAAACACCCTGGGATGTCTCTACTGTGGGTTATGACTTCCTAGAGGAAGTCACAAATCTGAAGCAGATGTTTTTGGCACAGGGTGTGAGGCAGAACATGGGAAACTGGTGCCGAGTGATGTGCTCGGCTGGTGCTGGTCAAGCCTGGCTGATCCAGTGTGGATGGGATGCACAGGTTCCAAGGGAAGTCACGAGGCATGGCTTCATGCAGATTCCTCTGCAGACACAATTACTGGCTTCCTTCCCTCACAGGTGTTTTGCAAGCCTGATGCAATCCCTCTTGTAATGCCCTGGACACCCAAGCACTTGCTGGCTACTCCCAAGTGGAACCTGTTTTTCCCAGGTAGCCAGGCATTAGGGAAGGATGAAATCTGCAGCCTGCCCTGCTGAGGGGCAATGCCCAGAGATGTCAGCAGCTACAGGCTATAGGTAGGACACCAGCAGGTGCAGAATTTGGGTGGCTTTGGCTGCTTTATGAAAGTGAGCTCCTGGTCGTGTGGTCCTGGTCAGCTCCATGCTGGCATGGCAGATTAGAAAGTCTCAGGTGTGAAGAGACAGGGATTCTGCTTTGGGATGTGTTAGGGTGTGTGTGTGTGGGAAACATTTTCATTTCTTGTAAAACAACCTATGCCACCACATCAGTCAAAGATCTGCCCCATTCAGGAAAAGGGCAGGAAACAATGGTGGTGTCAGCTCCTCCTTGGCATTCCCCCCCGAGGGCTCTGGCACATTCCCATGTAGGGCAACGACGGAGCCCTGCCAGTCTCTTCAGAGCGCTGAGACTGTGGCAGCCCTGAGCAAGAACTCACTTTCCCAGATGGAGAGAGCCCTGGAACGGTTCTCAGGGGGAAAGAATTGCCTTGAAAGTGGGTAGCTGTGTTAGCAGTCAGCAGTGAGTACCTCTTTCTTGATCCTCTTGCCCGGTGTGTGGAGGAGGAGCAGCAAGTCAATAGGGAGGTCATGCCCTTACAATAAATTAGCAGTCAGTCTACAAGGCTGGATTAACAAGATCTACCTCAAGCTTTTGCAACACTAAAGATAAACCTGTAGTACTTGTCAGGTAATGGACGGACCTTGAAGAGAAGCAACACATCTCCATTGACTTCATACCCCACCGGCTACTATAAAAATCCATTAAACAGTTTGAAGACATGGAAAACCGTTTGCATGTTCTACCAGCAACTGCTTTTCATCCTCCAAGTGGCCACACGATGGCAGAAGAAGCAAAGAACACTGCAAGAATAAGCGTCTAAAAAAAAATCAAAACAAATTGTTGGTATGTGTCCCCAGGTCAGTGGGCAGGCTGGCTCTTGCCTCCAGCTAAGCCATCTGCCAGGGACTGAGCTTCAAAAGCCTCCATCACCAGGAACAGTAAAAACAAAGTTTTTCACAGGATATGAAAAGTATTTTGTGAGAGGATTTAATGGACTCTCCAAAGCTGTGAGTAGCTCACAGCAATCCCTTGGGTCACCCTGTTCTCGCCTTGGCTGTAGTCTGCTGAGAGCTTGGCTGATGTACTGAATAACTTGTTTTTGATGCTAATTGAAGTAGTGATGGGTCCCAACCAAGCTGTATTGTGCAAAATTCTCCCAAGGACCTGCCCCTTGTGATCGCCTTGCCGTGGACAGGGCATGCCTGAATGTGGGATGGAGTCCCGGCCAACTCTGTGCAGGAGAACTTTTTGGTACTGCTTGTGCCATGTGTTATCCACACAGCACGGGCTGTTTGTGGTATTAAAAACAGATTTCCCTTGTAAAAGACCCGTGAACTGATACAATTGTTACCAAATCAGCAGTGGAATTGTGCAGGTTGTTTCAGGGTGTGAAAAAGCCCAGTCAGGGTTGTTCCTCTTTGTGGGGGTGGTTTCTGCTGAGATAGGGGTTTCGCTGCCCAAGTCCACTGTGTCAGCAGCAAACAGGGGGAGGGGAGAAATGACAGCTGCCTTGATTTGTCCAGTGAAATCCTGCGTGGATCCTCTCTTCTGCTGGTGAAACCAACTTCCCTTCTTACCAGTTAGTGCAGGTGAAAGGTGAGGAACAAGTGTACCTGTAGGAATATCATGAAGAGAAGAATATAATTATTTTCTGTGGACCAGGTGAGTCAGACTGCCTTGGCCTTTGGAAACATGTAGGTGCCTGGCTCCAGAGGCTGGTGGTTCACTGGGCGCTGCTGGTCTGTTCAGCACCTTCAACAGAACCCTGCAACAGGAAAAAAATGTCTGGGAAGAACAACTCTCTCTTCTAACCAACACAAACAGACTCAAAAACCATCAGAAAAGTAGACAAGAAGCAGTGCAGAAGCTGCAGGGTAGTGTAGGTCTAAGTTTAGTTCTCTTTTGTTTTGTGGGGGAGGGAAGTCTAGAGCTAAACTGGTTAGGTATTATATTAAGATGTTTAACAATTCCCATTCATTATTTTAAAATGTGTTTCAAACTGCCTAGCATTGTTTCCTGGTTTCCTCTGTTGTGGTTAGGCCTTTGTGTGGCAAGGTGAGTAACAGCACAGCTGCACAGAGAATGGAGAGGTTGCACTTGGGATTCAGATGAGCACTGGTTGTGCCCTGGGTAATGCTGCCTTGCTCAGCAGGGATGTGAGAACCTTTATGATCCATCCACTGCTGCCCTGGGATGAGTGGGGTTAAAAAAATCCCAGTAGGCTCCTGCCTGTCCACCTGACTGCTATTTTGGTTCTGGGGTAGGCTTTCTGTGCGAGCTTAGATATATCACACCATATAAAACTGCCAGACAGTGGGTGCTTGAGTAGAAGAAATGTGACTGGGTTTAGCCATAGTAAAATCAATATGATACTCTTCTTGCTTTAAAAAGGCCAAATGAAAAAAATCTATGTCTTTTCCAGGTCTCTGGAAGCTGACAGTTGTTCTCCAGGCCCAGTTGTGGTGCCACAAGGTGGATTTTTTCAGTTTCCAGGGAGAAGGTGGCTTTAAAACTGGAGCAGTGCAAGCTGTTGAAATGACAGTGGCCCTGGATGCTGGGATCAAGGAGCCTGCCTGCTTCTGGAGGTGCTTGGGGCTGTCAGTAAGAGACAGCACCAGCAAAACTCCCTGCCCTGTGCTGTTGCAGAGGATATTTCTCTAGAAAAGGCTGTTCTATTACCAGGCAATAAGGATGTCAAAAACATAATGAAAACCATGTATATTTTGTTAGGTTACATCTTGTCTTTCTCAGTTTTGGTGGTTTATGTGGAAACAAATATTCTCATGTTCTGTGGCTGCTCAACTAGAGAGACAGTCCCTGAAGGAAACTTTTCAGATGAGTGTTGCCTCCACTCATGCACTATTCCAGCCCAAGGGGAAGAGGATGTGTTTAGCTTTTGTGCTCTGGTAAGGCTGGAGGCACCAGGGAATGCTGGGCAGCTGTGGGTTCAGAGGCTGCAAAAGTTCCCAGGGAATAGGCTGGACTAGCTGGCAGCTGTCTGAGCCACTCCATGGCAGTGAGCTGCCTGGGAAGAGTTTGCAAGGGGGAAAAGTACCTAGAGACTCAAAACACCTTCTGTGGTCAGTCATGATCTGAGGAAAATGCTCTGAGGTGTGTTTATGATGGCTGCTTGAGCATCATGACAGTGACTGGGCTTCTGTGCCAGATGAGGGGAAGATTGTGTGCTTGTAGTTTGGAAAGCCAACCGTGTCCTGGGCTGCATCACCAGCAGGTTGAGGAAGGGGATTCTATCCTTTATTCCACTCGATCCCCATGCCTGCAGTGCCATGTTCACCTCTGTGACCCCCAGGATAAGAAGGATGTGGACCTGTTTGGGCAAGTCCAGAGGAGGCCATGAAGATGCTCTGAGGGCTGGAGCAGTTCCACTGTGGAGACAGGCTGAGAGAGAGCTGTGGAAGAGAAGGTTTGGAGGAGACCTTAGAGTCTCTTCTAGTGCCTAAAGGGGCAACAGGATTGCTGGAGGGGGACTCTTAATGAGAGCATGTAGTGATAGGACTGGAAGAATGATCCTTTGGGAGGTCACACAAGGGGTTAGTTCTCTTCAAACATAAAGAGGGCAGGTTTGGATTAGGTATGAGGAAGAAATTCTGCCCTGTGAGGGTAGTGTGGCACTGGCACAGGTTGCCCAGAAAAAGTGTGGCCGCCCCTTCCATGGAGATGCTCAAGGCCAGGTTGGACGGTGCTTGGAGCAGCCTGATCTGGTGGAAGGCATCCCTGCCCATGGCAGAGGGGTGGAATTAGACGGCTTTTGAGGTCCCTCCCAGCGCAAACCGTTCTATGCCTGTGACACCGTGCGGAGGGGGGGGGAAGCTGCATTAGAAGACAAATCGCACCCGTGGCCCCAGTGGGCGGGAGGGTTTAACAGGGCAGGAGGTTGCCCCGGGCCGCTGCCGCAGCCCCTCCCGTCCCCAGCGGCTCTGTCCCCTGCCGTCCGTCCGTCCCGCGGGGCGCTCTGTCTCCCCCTGCCGGCAGCACAGCGGCTCCCAGGCTGCTCCGGGGCGGTCCCGCCCCCGGGGCGCGGCGGGACAAAGCGCGGCTGAGCGGCGCGGCCGGGCCGAGCGGCGGGGCCGGGGCCGGGGGCATGGGCATGGGCATGGAGCGGGGCCGGCGGAGGGGCCCGCGGCCGCAGTAGGAGCCGAACTGAGCTGGGCCGGGCGATGCGGCGGTGAGCGCGGCGGGGCCGGGCGCCGCCGCGATGCTCCGCCGCAGCCTCAGCCGCCTGGTGAGTGCGGGGCCGGCGTGGCGGGCGGGGGAAAAGTTAATTGTTATGATTTTTCGCCTTGCGTTGGGTTTGTTTTTCCGGGAGGGGTGGGCGGCGCATCCCCCTCCCGGCGCGGTCCGCCCGCGCCGCGGGGCCCCGGCCCGCTCCCCTTTCCTCCATCTGTCTGTCCGTCCGTCCGTCTGTCTGTCTCTGCGAGCCCTCCACAAGTTGCCTGTGCTGCTAGAGCCCAAACCTTGTTTTTTTTCCCCCCAAAATCCAGCGGAGGGGACTGCCCCACCCTGGCAGCGTGCACCGCAAACCGCGTGGTTCTTCCCCGGGCGGGATGCAGGGTGTGCTGCCCCCGCCGCTGCTCCACCCGCTTCCTGCCCCCCAAATCCAACCCGAACCCTTCCCGATGCCACATAAGCTACTTGAAGATTTCACAGTGACCTCATTGCTTGGCCTGACTCTGTAATTACTCATTTTTTCCTCTTCTACAGCAAATGTGGCAAAACCAGTGTTTTAACATCATTTCAGGCGCCGCTGTTTACTCAGCAGTGTCATTGATTGCGCAGTGCGTTGTTAGCAAAGTTCCTGGAGTTTAAGCAGCAGGCAGTGGTGTGTGGTGTTAGCACAGCCCAAACGCCCTGGGAGGCTCCGGAGCTGCTTCCCGAGGCACCACCCGGTTACCTGCCGGGATAACAGGCTCTGCCCGCGATTGCCCGCAAGGCCGGGGCAGCTGCGAGATTCGCTTTCATATTCACTTTTGGTTTTGAGCGAGCTGCTTTGTGTGCCAGGTTTTTCAGATTTGCAGGACAAGGGACGCTAAATCTCCTTTTTAAGTCTGGAGGTAGCTCTGCAGTGCTTACGGAGGGGGGGGGGGGAAACCGGTTGACTTTCCCATTTGTAGGTTGTGTTTCTGTTGCAGGCTCTGGGTTAGCCTTGTGGAGAACACACCAACCGAAACCATTGTTTTGCAGCCTCGGGGACAAATATATCAGATCTAAACTCAATGCCCTGAATTTCTGGCTTTGATGACTTTATCTCTGCCCTGTGTTATGTGCTTCCTACTCCACCCTTGTGGGAGGTGTTTGGGGTTTGAAGCATCTCCACCGAGTTCAGATAAAAGCTTTTTTAGGTGGCTGCTTCCTCTGAGCAGATACTCACAGAGGTGCTGGACGAGGCTGTATATCCAGCACCCTCCTTATGTGTGAGATGTGACCCCTCTGCTGCCTGGGGCCCCCCACACAGTCTCTGTGCCACCTCTCGCAGTCCCTTGCCGTGGAGAGTGGATGTGCATCACTGCTGGGGTGTGGTGTCCTTTGGGGCAGAGGAAAAACAGTCCTGAGCACTGAACCCAGGTATTTCTAAATGTTTTGTGCAGGGCTGAGCTGTTGCAGCACCTGTTTGGAAGGTTAGAGGTAATTTTCTGGCTAGAGGAACAGCTCTGCCTGGGGACCAGAATAGGATGCCAGGGCATCTGCAGTGTTGGTGACGGGTTTCAGATACTTTTTCCACCTCCTGGCTTTGAAAGCGATGTTTGAGTAGCACCGAGCTGTTTGTTATCGAGCTGGTACAAGTGGCCGTATCAGGCTTTGGCTGATAGAGCAGCCCCTGCCGTGCTGCTGCAGCTCTGCCCTGTCCCCAGCCCTGCAGGGTGCCCCAGGAGGTTTGGATTGGTCCCCTCTCTCCTGCTCCATGAGAGGAGGGGACAACCCATGGCAGTCTCCGTGGAGCTGTCCCAAGCTGCTGTCTTGCCCTCAGTCCTGGGTGGGTAGCACAGGGCTTTAAGAGATGTTTGTCTTCATTGCAGAAAATTCACTGCAGTTATGAAGGCTGCAGATTTTCTGACACTTAAGATCCCATAGGGCTACTCAGACAAATGTTGTAACCTCTCCTCTGTGTGGTCTCTGCCAGAGGCTCATAAATACCAACTGATATTAAAAATCCTGTTTTAAACTGTATTTCACAGCTTAGGCATGATGAATGTGCCTTGTCCTATCAACATGTTTGTTTGTGGCTCTGTTTCTCCCTCCTATAAACTCTTATCCTGCATGGACTATGACATGGGATGGTAAAAAGAGCAGGAAGGGTAGAGTAGTGTATGTGGGTCTGCTTTGCTACCCAGGGGTACAGACTGATGCTCTACAGAAACAAATTGGATTCTTAACTTCAATTTGCACCACTGAAATAATCCCTGCCAAAAGAATAGTGGGGCTGGGATCGCTGCAGGGAGGTGGGATTGAATTGCTATGGTTAATCCACTTTTAGGAGATACTGTCAACTTGAAATATAACTTTAATTCCTTTTTGGAAACAGATTCTAGCACTGGAGTCTTATTTTTAGTCTCATGTTGCTTGTACAGCTGTTGTAGGGAGGATGCGTGAGTAGAGTGGGGAAGTGTGTTGGTGGCCTGGAAACTGCTGTGCTGGACTCCTCACGGGACTGGGGTGAGCTCTGTCCACTTCCAGACTCGCTGGGAAATGCTGGTCCTTGTGCTGTGCATCAAAGACAAGGTGCTTTTTCTCATTTATTCCTCTTTCCTGGATTCTTCCGAAGCGTGCAGACAGCCATACCTGCAGGCCACAGCTCTGCCAGTACTGCGGGGCTGGGGCTGGTTGTTGTAAGAACTAAGTGAGAAATGCAGAAAGAAAAGTTACTTATGCCCTCGTTATTTCAGTTTTCCCCTCCATTTACTTTTATTTAGGGCTGATCTGGAAGTGAGCCCTGTGAGATGTCACCCTGCTCACAGTGCAGGAGGGCTGCAGGGGACAGGGAAGGACCCCAGGATGTTCTCCCTCCTCTTGGGGTGCGTGGTACTGGCTGAACTCATGGACTGATATTTGCATTCCCTTCTGGGTCTTTTGCCTCTGCAGTCAGTGCAGTTCCTTGTCCTGGTATTTTCCTATTCTGTTCAGAACCCAGGATAATTAAGAAAAAACAAACAGTCTGTAACTGGGAGAAAAATTCTTCTGTTTGTCTGTTTCTGCAGTGTCTAACAACAGGACCTTAGTTGTGTTATTCCCTTTTAATTAATACCTTGGGGCCTGATCCTCTTTGCAGCCTGTACCCTGGTAAATCCCTGGTGTTTAGCAAGTGCTGGGCTTGTCGTGAGCTGCAGGTTCTCAAGAACATTTGGGTAAAGAAAGTGCCTCTTAGATGGTCATGCAATGCTTGTCCCTGGGCTGGACCCACACCGTGACTGTGCTTTTGCCTTGTTGTAAGTTGGAATGATGCTCCCTTGCTGATCTTCTGGAGTCTGCAGCTGCCAACCGTGGGGTTCCCCCCAGGTTGTTTATGGGACCCTGTAGGGCAGGTCCTATCTGGTGTTCTGCAGGAAAATACCCACACTGAGACCTATTCAGACGACAGAAAATGGGAAACTGCCCAAAGTAATTTTTTAGAGGGGGAATAAATTTCCCATTGGTAATGAGGAGTAGGTGAGAAGGGTCAGGGATGGGTGGGGAGAGCTCCCTGGGTGCGCTGGGCAGTGTGAAAGCTGACCACTGTTGGTTGGTTGCCATTCACCTGGCCCCTGCCCAGCTCAGGGCAATGCTGGAATATGGCTTGTGGGACATGTCTGAGTCTGAGGTAGAGGATGCTGATTTACACTCCTGCCTATAGTTTTTGCAGTAAATGTGTAATAACATCTATTTTGGGACATAGAGCACATCTGTGATTTTCTTCCACACTTATTATTTTTTTTAAGACAGTGTGAACCAAACATTAGTGTGTGATTGCAGTTCCTATTCTAACAACAAAGAAGACCATAGGTAGGAGTTGGTGGCCTTGAGAATTGCCTTTTTTCCCCTAAATCAACCAATGTTCCCCTAAATCAATACATGTGAGTAAGGCTGCATGTCAGATATCTTGTACCTGACTGACAACTTCTGCAAGAAGCATTTTGCTTCCATTAATGTGACAAAAACCTGCAAGCAGCAAAGGTTGGGGCTGGGGTGTTTCTGTGACACCAGGTGGCAGTTGCGCTTGGAGAAATCCCACACTTCAAAAGAGTGTGGATTTTAACAAAGTGACTTGAATTTTTCATGAAAGTTGCTGGAATTTATTTTGTAAGGTGTGATTGACAGGATAATGGTGTTTCATGTGCCTGGGACCAGTTCCCCTGTAGCAACCACAGAGAAGACAAGCTCAAATAGCTGCAAAAAGCTTTTTCCCAGGGTTGCAGTCCCTTACTGATGCCCCTGCCCTGGAAAATGGGAACACAGGAGTTTCTCAACTTCTGTGGAATGTGGGAACACAGGAGTTTCTCAGATTCCTGTAACTGTTTCCTCTTTAACATCTCCTAACTGTAACCTTATTCCCAGAAATAGCTCAACCATTTTGCTAAAAATAAAGAAATATCAAACAAAAAACTTATCCTGGGATAAACAGCTGCATGGAAGCATTCATGTGTGCAGTTGAAGTTTGGAGAATTTAGAAAACTCTGTAAGGAGGGGCTGGAAAGCACCGGTCAAACATTAATGATAAATGGTGCCGCCAATTAAACCTGTCGTGTGCAGAAACTTTCTTGTGGAGAATAACTTGTGTCTGGCCTGTATTTTATTCTTCACTCAGTACCATTTTTGTCCCCCCTTGGTATTTTGCTGAGAATAATGATGATTGTCTGGGCTGTGCGGGGAAGGTTCAGAGCTGAGCTGACTGGAGTTGCAGCTGAAGGCATGGCAATTTAATTTTAACAATAAAAGTTGTAAAAGCTAACAGGCTGTCTATTAATAGCAAGCTTTTCAGCCTTGCCTTTAATTTTGTTCTGTTGCCTTTAGTTTATGCACTTCCTTTCTGACTAAAACTGCTGTTTTCTGGCTGTAACTGTCTCTCTAGTGGAGAGATTTTTTTTTTTTTTTAATGTTAGTTAAAATCAAAGCTGATGGAGAGTATTAGTGGGTCTGTAAGTTCTGACTTACAGACCTTCCCACCCAAATTAGTTGTTGTCTGCCAGTGATCACGTTTTTAGCAATGTAGGTTGGATTCCTGGCATCTTCTCCCATGGCACCATGCTCGCATCTCTGTTTGAGGTGTGCAACAGAAAAATAGCCTTTGACTGCTAATTCCTTGAGGTGGGGGACTATGTGTCCCCTTTGGAGACTTGAACTTGCTATCCTTGCTGAGAAAATGCCGGAGTGGCCAAGAAGGGGAACATCCCTGTGGCCGAGATCTGCCCACTGGAGATCACAGGGGTAAGGGAGCCACCGAGCTTCCCAGCCTGACTGGAGTGCCTGGGCAGGGGGAGTTTTCCAAGAACTTGGACCTAGTGTGCTGTTAACCCATTTGCCTTTCCCTGAAAGTGTTTGCTCAGGGGATTTTTCAAGGGAGTTTCCTGTACTTAGTTGTGTGTAGGTGGCGGGTGCTGAGGCCTGATGGCAGTGGGGAGGTTTTCCTGCTCTGCTCAGGCAGTCCCTCCAGTGCCCTTCTGCCCAGGAATGTCCCCTGCTGAGCCCTGCCGAGGGGAGAGGGCAGCAGCTCTTGCCCTGTGCCAGGACAGGCTATCCCGAGGTGATCTTAGAAAATACTTCAACATTTAGACTGAAATCTCTTTCTCGCTGCTCATCTCAGAAATAATTCTGTGCTTGCTGAGGTCTGGTGTTGGGAAAGATGGGCTGGTTTTTCTCAAGCAGGTTTTTCCAGTTGTTTTACCTCCCAGCCAGTGGACCTGCATCCAGACCTAGTCTTAGAGGTGATGCTGCATGGGAGCCAGGAGAACCTGGCATGCATCTGCTGCAGCTCTGCCCTGGCAGTTCCCTCATCTCTTGCAAGTAGATAATATTTTTTTTCCCTACTTCAATTACCGAGTAATATTGAGGTTCAGGTTTGTTTGTTTGTTTGTTTTCCCATTGTTTTCTGTTGTTTGCCTGGAGACTTGCTGTTCTCTCCAACTTGTTGGACTGTGCAGATGCCGGGCTAGTTCCCAGCAGCTTGGTGTGCTGGACTGTGGCTGGTTTTTTTGCCCAGTTGTGAATGTGTCACTCAGGAGCCTCACACTGCTGGGTTGTTGTTGGCAGTGGGCACAGTATGAAGGACACTGTGAAGTGGGCTGTGCTCACACCCTTTCCTGCCTTTAGGGATACTGTGCCAGTCAGGAAGTGTCTCCTACTCATTGGAAATGCTCATGTTGCTGATGACTGTAAGCCATTTTTATTATTATTATTATTTTAAAATTATTTTTTCTCTTTCCTGTAGTTTTTCTCTCCTGTGACTCCCTGTACCCTTTCCACAGGCTGGCTCCACCACTACCAGGCAGCCCCAACTGCTTTTAGTGTAACCATCATGCTGCAGTTTACTGCCTTGCTTTGATTTATCCAACATCCCAGACTTGTGCATGGAGCTTTTACGTGGGTTGCCATCACCCTTCTGTGTTAGGAGGGCGATGCTGGTGCTGCCTCTGCGCTGCAGGGGATGGCAGTAAGTGGCAGGCTGGTTTAAAGCTCTATTTGCTAACTTGTAGCCTAGGGAAACAGTAAAACTGTTTTTTTTAAAAGGTCTCCTCCGGCCTCTGCCCTTACCTGGCTTTTGCCTGGCAGCAGCACGGCTGCTGGGTCAGGAAAAGCCTGTTTTGCCCAGAGGCTGCAGTGACTTCAGCATATATATATATGCATTAAATATACATGCGTGCAATATATGCACATCAAATATGCATATATGCAATATATAGAGATGCATTAAGTATATACATTTATTTTTGCTTATGGGCTCTTTCTTGGGCTTGGCCAGAACCCAGGGAGCTGCTGGCCAGTGGTTGGCCTGTTTTTTTGTGTTCTTGTAGGGGTACTTGCTACCATGGATGCTGATCAGAACCAATAAATACTCTAAAATGTTTAGCTCCTTATGCAATCCCTTCCACACGTGATTCACAGTCTGTCCATTTTTGTGGGCACCTGTTGCACCTTGCTGACTCTAATGATTATTTTTTTTTCCCCTCCTCAAAACCTCAGTCCCACTGTTTGGGATGGAATTCCAACTGAAGGCCATTTAGTCTGAAAGCATACCTGCTCTGAACATCCAGCCCTAATTGATAGTGCTTGTAGTTCAGAAACATTTATCCTGTTCTCCTTAATGAAAGCTTAATGCACTTATTTTTGATCTGGCTGTTTGTAAAAAGCATTTTGTTTTCCTCCTGCAGCAGAAGGAAGGGTAAGCCCCTGTGAGGTTGTCCTAGCTGGGTATTTTGAGAGCAAGACTTTTAATTTTTTTTCATGACTTGAACATGATTCCTGTGAGCCTCCTTTGTGGCCTTGGCTGAGTAATGCTTTGCTGTGGGCTTTTTGCTCTGTTTTCAGCTGAATTTTGCAAGATCTATAGGTGAAAAGACCCTAGCTTTGCTTTTGTGGGGCGGTATGTGGAGGGCTTGGTAATTTCTTGCTGTGGATTTCCAAAGGATCTTTGCATCTTGCATGTCCTGAAGTGTGCTGTACACCTTAACAAGATTTTTTAAGACTATTAATAGAGTGAGAAACGGAGGCATCAACCACTTGGTAAATGTAATTTGTTTGCAGTATTGTGGCAAACACATTGATTTGCAAAACAGAGGGATCCTATTTTTCTGGTACTGTAAAGGACCTAGAAAAGCTGAGTAAGATGTGCAACAGGCAAGACTAGACAATTTGAAGCGCTTCTTTGGCATTGCAATCCAAGATCTCTTCAGCAGTAATACAAATTAAATACTGCTTGACTGCAGCGATGATGTGCTCTGTCGCTGGAGTCTCAATTGGCTTAAGAGGGGAAAAAAAATAAAAAAAAAAACAAACTCACTGCCGGGAAATTAAATGCAGGGGGAAAAATCCACTTTGTGAGCAGCCCTGCCATCTTTTATTATAATTTCTGTGTAATTCCTCCCCAGCATTTGCACAAAGCCAAGCAGCTGCTTTCTGTAGGGACTCAGACTGCACTGGGGGGGCTGCAAAGCCAGGCAAAATGTGCAGTTAATATATTTTTTTTGTTTGCTTTGGGTGGTGTTTTGCACGCCACTTCTGTTCACTGTGAGTTGTGGAAGGTTTTTGTTCTTTTTGTTTTTTCCTCCTCCCTTACAGCTCACACCTTTTCTTATATTGTTTGCTCAGGGAGGGAGCACAGTAAAATTAGCTGCGATGCCCAGAAGGCTGTTGCCCTTGTGTCAACCAAATTAATATTGTGGAGTAGATAATTTCCACGGGGTGGTTTCTTTTAGTGTAGTTGAATGGATGGAAGTGGCACTTTCCACTTGACAAGTCCCATTCTGGCAAGTGCAGGATGGGAAGCAGTCACACTGAGAGAGGAAACCTTAGCTCAAGGAGCTTGTCTTGGTGACTGTGAGAGTAGGAATGTGCTTGTCCTGGTGCTGGGCTAGGGGTAACCTCTAATAGGATGGAATGGAGATGGCTGAGGCATCTCCTGGGGTGCTGCCTTTTTCTCCAGCGCAGGACGGGCTCGCCTCTGCAGCTGATGGTGCTGCGATGGGCCACACTGAAACCCCTCGAGCTCCAAGGCCATCGTGCTAGGGCCAACTCAAACCTCAGCTCCATGTCCCCGTGGATAAGCAGATTTCCCTCCTGCTGCCAATCCAGGCTGCTGTGCTGCTGGCATTGCTTGGGCAGCCTGTGCTTTGCAGGAGCTGCTCTGCAGCTGCCTTACCCAGCCCTGCAGGAACATGAGCCAAAGGATTTCCTGAAGATAAACAGTTCTAGGCAACATGTTGAGGATTTTTCTCCTGACTGGGTGGATTGCACTGATCCCATATCCTGGTATGACTGTGCCTGCAGCCCCAAAAATGAATCTCTTGGTCACTGTAGTATCTGCAGATGAAAATATTTCCAGTGGGGTCTGGAGCATGTGGAGCTGGTTTTGGCTGTGGAGCAAGGGGTGAAGGAGGTGATTTCTCCCTCTCTTTTCCCTTTTATCTCCTGCTGCTTCTGTGGAGACATTTCTCTGTAGTACAGCAAGGGGAGGATTAGAAAACCATGGCTTTTACATTTTTGGAGTTGAAGAACTTAATCTGAATCAGTGTGAGTGATGAGCATGGTATGGGGGGCTTGCACCTCGGACCTTGGGTACCCATTGCAGGGACTGAGAGCACTCCAGGGTGCTGGTGCAGGTCTTGGTCAACCCCTGCAGCCTGGACCTGCCCTCTGGTGGTTGTTGTGTGGGAGATAGGACAGCTTCCCTAGGGCAAAGCTTGATCTGGGGGGATGTGGCTGGGCAAGGCCTGTGGACCAGCCCATGCTTCTGGGATGCTGTGGTGAGCTACACCCTGGAAGGGGGGTGTGCAGCTCTGTCCCCAGAGTATGGACAGCCAGGCAGGCTTGCTTCCCAGGGGAAAGGGAGGAAACTGCACTGGGAAATGGGCTCCTCGCCAGTCAACTGGCAGCCTGGCTTTGAAATGCTGGGAAAACTTAAAAAGGGGCAAAATGTTTGTAGGTGGCAGAGGTCAGAGTAACGTCTGGCCAAGCGGGGATCCATAACATAGCATTTAGGGTTTTTTTGTTTCCATAACCAAAGAGCTCAGTCTTTCAGAGGACCAGAAAACAACAGGAAAACCAACAAATTATAGCTCTGCACTGCAGGGTGATGCAAGCACTGACAGTTGCAAAGTTGGAGGTTTTTTTCCACTTTACTCTTATTTTAATTTTTGTCAGGGCAAATCACTGCTCTGGAAAGCTTGCTGCCTTGCTAAAATAGCTGACGATGAACAGGCATATGTGCACAGCTTGAGCTGGGGAAAGGAGGGAGGAAGAGTTTTGAAGACAGGAAGACCTCGTTGTATTTGCTTTGTGACCATTGCAAAACATTTGGCTCTTATTCCAAATCCTTTTTTCTATTCTCGAGTCTGAAGTGTTCCTATGAGCCTGAATTTGACATGCTGGCAGCATGCTGGTCGAACTTTTCTTTTGGACTGCCAAAAATAAAGATCTGCTGCCTGTATTTCAAGATGAGCAATGGTTTCGTAACCCTGGCTGCCAACAGGGTAGAGAAAAAAAAAAAGAATTGAGATACTGAAAACTTCCAAAGGTCGGTAGCTATGTTTGAACAGGAGCAACAGATTTTCCACACAACAGCAGCACTGAAGTAATACTGGCCCAATCAATACTGTCTGGGTTTGACTTTCGGCATCATATGTGGACCTGACTTTGTGCAGAGTGCTGCTGAACAGAAGCTGTGATTACAGACACTGTGGCATGTTTGCTGGGAAGATGCAGTCCTGTGTGGTTTGGGGACAGACTTTTTCCAGAAGGAAAAAGAAAAACAGAACCCATGCCAAAAAAGGTCTTTTCAGCTGTCACCCCTGTGCACAGTGCTCTTCAAGTCCAGGATGGGGCTGGGCTCTCCCGTAAATTTAGTATCTGGGAAAAAAAAACTCTTGTGTTTCCTCTCTCCACCCTTATTAAATCTTTCAAGTAGCTCTTTCCCTTGTTCTCCCCACCCTGCCGTGTCTCTCTCTGTTTTTATCAGTGGCTTTGTTGGCTAAGTCAGCTTTTCCAGGAAGTGCAGCCTGGTTTGGCTCTGCTGTTCCCCAGCCCCTTGTCCTTGATGAAAGTGACCTTCTTACAAGCCCACGTAGTCAGACAGAACAGTCTTGGGGCAGAGAAGACATGGGAACCGGCTCTCACTGGGGCCTCTTGCTTGGATGTGCTTGAACTTATATTAAGGATGGTGTGATCTGGGTCAATGATGCTCTGCTAGAGCACATGATCTACCACTTTGTCATCCCCAACAGGGATCAAGGACAAGGTCTGGATACTGAACCTCATCACATGTTGACTGTGATTTTAAAAAACCTGAGGTATTGGTCCTTTTCCCATGACTCCTCTTATGCTTGTTCTGTTGGTCTGGGGGCTCTCATGGTTACCCCTGCTGCCCCCACACCTCAGCTGAACCTGGCTTGTCCCAGCAGTCACTCCTTGGTGATTGTGTTTTGTCTCTTGTTGAAATACCAACAGAAGCTTCAGCATAGGAGAAGGGATACAGGTTTAAGTTTCAACATTCTGCTTTCCCAAGGTACCAGCTTTCCCTACTCTGGTTAGGGTTGAGCAGCTCAAGTCCCATCCAGTGAGAGATTTGTTTTGAGCAGTGCACACCTTCAGCCCTTTCTCTTGGACCTATGAGCTCTTGGTGTTTTAAATGCAATGTTTGTTGGTTGTTTCCTTTCCAAGGTCTGTGCATGTTATTGACTCTTTCCTGCAGGCTCAGGGCGAGCAGTGGGGTTGATCCCGGTCGATGGAATTCTCTCTTTAAATCAGGAGATCTGCCTAAATATGTGGTCAGCATGGGTAAGCGCAGTCTGAACTGCTGAATTATGACGGGTGTTCTCGAAGCATTGCTTGTACCTGCATAGAAATGACTGAAGAGAAGGAATCATAGAAAAATTGGCAAGAAAAATTTTCAATTAAGAAGATGTTGATTGGGCAATGGGGCTGGTGTGCTGAGTGACTGCCCAAGGCTGATGGATGTTTTGAGGAGGTTATGGTAAATTTATGGAGGCTTTTTAAAATTGTGCATGTGTTTTTCTTTGTTCTTTTGGAGCTAAATGAAACAGGAGCTAGAACAGGCTGTTTTGGGAGATGGTGTTATTTTTGCAGGCTTTTTTTTTTTTTTTTTTTTTTTTTTTTTGTTTTTTTTTTTTTTTTTTTTTTTTGTAAATGAGGTCGTCTTCTCTACTACATTTTTAATAAATGGAACAATATAGGAGCAATTAGACTTTAAACTATTCATGAGATTGAAGACAAGTAATGTGGTTTAATCTTTCTTTTGCATGTATATAACATAAGCTGTGATTTCATTCAAATATTTGAGCTTTGTACTTATACCGTATAATTATCTCTGGTTTTAGCAGATGACCTTTTTTTTTTTAAATGCCTGTGGTTTTTATTAGATATGTTTTCTATGAGTTATTTGTGTTTACTCTGTGGCTTGAAGCTATCGTTAGCAAATATGAAAGGAGTTTTTTTTATTAGTTAGTTGTGGTTTAGGTGCTTTTTGAAACTCTAGGAAATCAAATGGTGGTGGATTTTTTCCTTCTGCCACTGTGTTTTTTTCTGGAAATAGGGACAGCAGGTAGCACAGAACTTGCTTTCCATATGGGGCATATAATTCAACACTGTTTTCTACAGTTGCCCTAGAAATAGTCCACTCAGAGTGGCTCCTTGTCTGCGGTGGCTGCAGAGCACAGGTTCACCTCTCCTGCTGAACTCAGACTAACTCTATTAATTTTTATCCAGGCTTGCTAATTTTTACCCAGGTTTGCAACTTTCATCAAGGACCATCCAGGTCCTGTACATGATGCTGTAATGGATTTGTAGAAACTGGGGAGGGCGGGTGAAGAGGAGCCTCTCCCTGAGGCAGGTGGGATCTGTGCTGTAGCAGGATGTCTCTGTGGGAGAAGGGCACAGATGGAGAGGAGAAAGAGGCACAAAGGGAGAGTTGCCCAAACTTCGGTGAAGAATTTGGGGAGTGCTGTGGGCTGCAAATGTAATTCCGTTGTCTCTATGTAATGCTCCAACAGCTTCAAGTTGTAGATGATTTTGGGTTATTTATTAGTTGTATCCGTAGGTATTTTTAGACCTGGTCTGATGCCTTCCAATCGTATATGTTCTTATCTCCTCAAAAAAAAGTTTGTAGTGAAATGCCAAACCTCTGCTGACTTTCCGTGGGTGTATTGATGCATTTAGATGGGCTTTTTAAATTTGTACAATGTAAGAAAATAGTCATTATCCCTAATGCCTTGTTTTCAGAGCTGCTGCTTCTGGCAGTACATGGGCTTTATAAAAGGTGAGAATGTGGGAAAGTTGAGTTGCATCAAATTACTTAACAGAAATATGTTCTGTATCTGAATTTCTCCATGACCTGAGGAGGACTGTGCTGCAGCAGAGTGTGCCTGCATCAGTGGTGACGATGTGGTTATTTATTACTGCAGCTGGGCTCCTGGTCCTGCCCAAGGGGGAAAACAAAGATGGAAAGTGAGCTGCCAACTTGAAGGATGTTCCTGGCAGAACAGCCTTGCTAGCCTCATCTTTATCTCTTATGATTTGTGTTTGGCTGTTGTCTTCCAACTGAGCTCCTTCAGGAGAAATCTGGTTTGGATGCCCTGCTGAAAGATCGACTCATTGATGGGCTTGGTTAGGCACTGGGGGAGTGGACCAGGAGCCCTGCACTGAAGTTGAAATACTGTGGGAGAGACCCACATCTTTGAGCCTGGTCCTCAGGTGATGCAGACAGGATAGTGATTCTGCTCAAAAATACCTCCTTCCCTCCTTCCTCTCAGTTCCTGGTGTCTGCAGTGCCCCCCTGGGGTGCTGCTGTGTGCCTGCCAGCTGCTGGGAGCTATTTTGGGTTGCAGCAGACAGATCTGGGGTCACCTACCAGCATCCCCACATTCTCAAGGCTTGGTGGAACGATGCAGAGTGGCTTCCCCTGGCACTGTCCCGAGGTTGTGAGCAGTCTGACACCACTAATCCCTACAGATAGCTCTGGTTCTCCCAGCACTCGTGCAAACTCCTCGCCTCAGGCCGAGGGAGGTGATAAAGTGCGTATGAGGGGAATGCAATTGTTTGTTTTCTTGAATAATCCTTTTGGCAGGCTTGGCTCTAAACAGCAGGAGAAACTCTGGCATTTGCCTGCACCAGCTCACTGCAGAGCTGTGGACTCTGGGCATTATAGAACCCCACCAGGCAATGAGGCAGCTGTTTGAATTGTGTCCAAGTAATATTTTCTATTTTTTTTTGTCAGAATTAAAATTTTTGATGAAAGGCGGTTGGAAAAAGTAATCTAAATCCTCTCTCTGCTAATCTGCATATTTTATAATTTTCCCCAAAGCCTGGCAGTTATTCCCTAAATCTCCCTGTAAGTCTCTGTTGAGAGCCGTTATTAAGATGTAGCAATCTATTAGCGACCCAGCGAGCGGTCTGAGGTGGGTTCATCAAAATGAGAGCTTTTAATTGCTGGGCTGAGCCAACACCTCTCGCCTCAGGCATCATTGTGGTGTGTGTTCACTTTCTGGGAAGTGGAGAAGGGAAAGATGTGGTGTGAAGCCTTCCAGCTTCTCGTGGGGTGTGGGATGGTGTGACACCGTGGGGTGGTTGAGGGAGTGGTGGGAGCCTGGTCAGACCAGGGAATGATGACTTCTCCCTCTCATACCACCACAGAGGGCTCGGATGTATTGTGGAGTTAGTGTTCCTGTTAACATGGGGTTACAGTCATTCTTTGTAAGAGGTGATTCCAGTAAATAACTGAAGGGGGGTGAAGGTGAAAGCCCACATAAGAGTTAGTGGTGATAACTTGGTGAGGCTTGGTCAGCTAAAGCACCACACCTGGGATTTGGGTTCTCCTCTGCTCTGGGGCTTCATGTCTCCATGCTTTCTATGGCTAACTCTGAATAGTCAGTGAGTGCTTGTGCATATTTTTCCAGCAGTGCTTTAACCAGAACTTTATGATTTCCATGCCGTGTGTGTGTGTGTTTGGCAAACCCTCACCCCTGCTCCGTCCCCCCTGCTCTGCCAATGGTGTGGGCAGGGGAAGCTGTCGCTTCCTCCCTGTGCTGGAGGGATGCCCACCAGGCATGCCTGGCTCCAGATCCTTCGCAGGGACACGACAGGGACTTCACACTTGGGGACAGTCTGTCTCAACTCCCCAGTGCTGCAGTGGCGTGGATGAATGGCTCTGCCTCTCGCTCCTGGGGCGCAGGTTGGTGAGACCCACCTCCATAATGCAGCAGATACATCAGGGAACCTTTTCTGGGTCTAGTTTCTAGTTTGGAAGATGTGCCGTTCGCTGCTGAGGGCGGTGGTGATGAGGCTGGGAGAGTGGTGGCATTCCCTAGCTGGGACTGTGCGCCTGCCTTATCTGTGTTTGGGAGCTGGTGGTGGTGATTGCTGCTGGATCTGTGTTGGGGGGTGCAGGGACATGGTGCAGGGTTGTGAGAAATTTCCATCTTCTGCTCTAAGCATCAGCTGCTGGAGGTTTGAGGATGGCTGTAGCAAGAGCAGTCAGCACAGCAAACTAGGTTTAGGCACGGTGTAAAAATACTTTAATTAAAGATGCTGCAGGCACGGATGGGGAGTGGGGGGAGGAAGAGCTGCTGCTTCCTTTGGGCAGATCCTACTCCTGGTGCAACGGGATCAATTCAGTTGTTGCTATTCCAGGTACACCTATTTTAGTTGTTTAAATTTTTGGTTTTTACACTTCCCCCAAGCAGCAGTTAGTCCCAGGCCTTGCTGTCTTAACATATTTGTTTTCAGAGCACCTTTTCTCTAGCTGGGTTTTGTTTGCAGCTTGACGCGCTGCCTGTGATGAGCCCTTTGGACAACCAAGATGCGGAGCCAGATCCATGAGCATCCATCTGCAGCAGGCTGAGTCCGTGCTGGGCAACTGGCATGGGACAGATATTTGGCACTTGCCATTGTGGGGTTTCAAAGCAAGCAAGCTGTAGGGTTGAGGGTTAATACGAGTAAGGGGACTATGAACAGCAGCTGCTGGTGTTTCAGCTGCCCTGCTGCCTGCTAATGCCCTTGAACCATAGACTGACAAATGTCTTCCCTGCTCACGTTTTAAAATCCAAAACCTTATAGCTAAGAAAACCTTAGGCTGGTCTAACACCATTCTTTTCCCCTCAACCCCATCTGTTCTTAGTGAATACTTTAAATTCACTATGTAACTTTAGGTTCAACCTTGCAAAATGCTTTCTGGTGCCAGCCAGGTCTTCTCCCTTGGCTGTGAGCATCTGTGACAGGGACACTTTGTTATATGAAAGGGGGAACCTGGACAGAATAAAAAGCTGATTTTTAAACTACTGCACAATTTTGTTTCTTTTGAAAATACGGTTTTATGAGCCACTGAGAAACTCGAGTGTGCTGGGCAGCCCAGAGCTGGAGGCTTATGGGGGTAGACCCCACAGTGTTGCCTCATCCACCCGAGAGTTTCCCCAGGGCTGCAGGGACCTGCGTGGCTTCTGCTTTGTCACAAATTGGCAAGTGGTTTTAAATGAAGTTACAAGAAGTTGGAAATTCTGTTTTTAAGAGTTACATTGAAATAATAGAGCTCTTTTACTTTGGAATACTCAGATACCTTGTTTACTATGAGTTAACATCATCACTATTGGATTGGGAAGATCTAGCTTTGATTTGCCAGGTGCAGTCACCTCCCGTGGGCAACCTGGAAGGGCTGTGAGATGGCTGGGTCTCTGCTAGAGCCCTGTGTTGCTGATCACAGGTGTCTCCCCTTTGTGCAAGGGATGCTCCCCTGCAGAGCTCTGCTTTCCCTGCTGAGGTTTTGCTGCTGCAATTCCCCTCATCCTTCTCCTGGCTGCTGTGGAGCAATGGGACTGTCATCAAGCCCCCATGACACAAAGTTAACATTCACTTGTGACATCTCATTCTGCTTTAAATTAAACCCTCAGCAAGCCCAGCTGGCTTCCCCAGCATCCTGCGTGTCTTCTTGAGGAGTTTGTGTTGTGAAACTGCCTGCTTTGTTATTCCTGATTTTAGCTGAGATTTTTAAATAGAAGTAGACTTTTTTTAAGCTAAATCTGAAGTCTGTATGTACTAGTGTGGTGGTGAGACATTTTGCATGGACTTGAGGATTGGACAGGAGAGTGTGTGTAAAGGAGGCTGCAATTTCCATCATTCTACATGTGGTGAATAAACCCAAAGCTGAAGGACTCTCAGCTCAGGACTAGGAAGAGATGTGTAGATAATAGATTATATTCCTTATGACTTCAAATACTTGATAAAGATACATATTCTCCTTCGAGAAGGAGAAATTGCCTGGTATAGGCAGCAGATGTCCTGCATAGGTGGCCTGTCCTGGTGACAGGCTGTGGTCCTGGGAACTGGTGGCTGAGCAGAGCTGGGCTGCAGGCTCAACATGGCCTTGGTTTTGCTAAATGACCTTATGTGTTCCTCTTTGTTCTCTGTGCTTTCACTGGGGCATAGAAGTGAACTTCTGGGTTCTAGCTGCCTTATTTCCAGTGAACAGCATAGTGCATTGAGAAGCTGGAAGCTATTAACACAGTTATTTAATTTTTTTGAGTTAAAAGCTAATGTCTCCCTTTCCTGGTTGCCCTGACAGTGTGCTGGGGAGGAGAAGCGGGTCGGTACACGCACTGTGGTGGTCGGGCACCGTCCTGTTTCGGAAACAGAGGCGTGTGTGGCACAGAAGTTCTGCGACAACAGGATTGTCTCCTCCAAGGTGAGCTCGCTCTGCTTGTCCGGGTGCACAGTGGGCGCGTATTCCCTGCTCCTGCATTCACCCTGGTTTTATGTGGTGGTGGTTTTTGAAACTGAGAAACGCTGAGTTCCTGAAAGTTGCGTGTAAAGGTCCCTTTGCAGGTGGAGCAGCGTGGTATGGACCTTACATGCAGCTCCAGTCTCTCTCTTTGGCTGGTTCTTTTTTTTCTTCCTATCGATGCCAGTGGGGGTCTGTACAAGTTCCTTTCTTCTAGGCTGGATTAGAGCAGAGCACATGGACACAATGGTTTTGGGGGTTAGAGTGGGGGTTTTTGGTTTTGGGGGGTTTTTTTTGATTTTTTTTTTTAAGTTTTCTGGCGTTCGCTGTGGGAAGAAAGGACAATTTAGGTGTAATACAGCATGAGGTAACAGCACTCAGATTTGCTGTTTGCAAATCAGGGAGTGAGGATTATTTTATAAATGGACTGAAAAATACAATTCCCCATTTTATTTTTTTTTTTTTAATTCCATGTTATTTTTCTGTCTTGAGATAGGACAAAAATAACCATGCTCTGTTTATCCCTTTGGATGGAAAGGGGGAAACATTCATATGGTATTAATGCCGCTTTTGTTTATGGTGGAAAACTGTGATGACACCCATCTGCCTTCTGCTTAGCTTTTTTCCATGACATTCATGAAGCTATTTCAAAAGATTTGAAACCAATTCGAGTAAAATATCAAACAAGTGGCATTCCATATTGTCAACACAGCTGGATACATACCACATTGCTAAGGATTCATGATGCTCAGCATACACTTAGGCTTCAGTTTTGCTGTACTTGAGCTGTAAGGGGTTTTTTCCCCTTTCCTTTCTCTTTTTATACCTCTTGGCTCTTATCTGTTTTTAAATGTCTGTGCTGTCTGAGTTTATTTTGGGAAAAGGTTCAAGTCTAGCCATGTTTAACTTGTGTAGCGTTCCCATTGATGTTTCCCTGGCACGCAAGAGGGTCCTTCAGCGAGGACACCTTCCCCCGTTCCAGTTCCCTCTCTGACAAATGGTTTGTTTGAGCACTAATTTTAGTTCTTCCTTGATTTATTTTTGAATGTTGTGTCCTTGCTCTTTTTTTCCATTTTTATGTTTGCTAGGTTTGGGTGGTCTTACCTGACCAGTCTCTTTTATAATTAAGTAGATACTGGTCTTGAGACTTGGCTCCTTATTCTTTTTTATTTCAGGCAGACTGAAAGATAGATATTAGACCCATTATTTTACATATTCGTCTTAAATTACATGTTTTCTAAAGCAAATGATTCAGCAGCCTTCTTAAAATTATAATAAAGCAGGAACTTATACTTAATACCAGATTTGTATGGGCAGCATGACTTTTTGTTTGTTTGTTTGTGTTTGCCTGCTTTTGTTTGGTGTTGTTTTGTTTGGGTTTTTGTTTGGGTTTGTTTTGTTTGTTTTTTTTAACAGAAAAGCAGCTCTAAGATGGTTTGGGGAATTTGGAAAAAATCTCCTCTGTGCATTATTTCTTAATGAAATCATGTGTCTACAAATGCCTTTCTAGAACCTGTTGTTTTTATCTTATTTTACCTTCACCGTTTTCCAAGTGTGTGGTTTGGGTTATTTTGACAAAAGGGAAATAGTTGTCTACTTTAAAGTAAAGCAACACAAACACCCACGCAACTGTGAGGCACTTCCAACTATTCCTACTCTACTCCAGCAGAGAAAACTGGAGCTGGAATCTGAAGCAGGAGCTCAGTGGCATTTCAGCATCCAGCTGCATCGTGCTCCTGGTTTTAGATCTGAGACCTGGACCTCTGCCTGGAGCTGCTCAGCTGCCTTGCTGTGGTTCTCCTTGCCATGTTAAAGGGAGAACTCCTTTCTTCTTTTGTGCAAATACTACCCATTTTGTAGCTCTAGTCCCTCTCGGTCGTGTGCCTTGGTCTGTTTGTGAGTTCTCCTCTCTCCCCACAGTACACCCTCTGGAACTTCCTCCCAAAGAACCTTTTTGAGCAGTTTAGAAGAATTGCCAACTTCTATTTCCTGATCATCTTCCTCGTACAGGTAAGAGGTTTGATGCTGAGAGTGGATTTTATTTTGGTACAGATGGTAAGCACAGCTTGAACAAGAACTGAGCTTCAAAACTGACTCTGTGCTTATAAGTGGTTTTGGGTTTTTTAGTTGGGAACTGTGTTATAATTCTGCCACACCATCCAGTATATAATAATAATTAAAATATCTAGGCCTACCTGAGATGAGGTTTGAATAACTGCTGGAACATTGATGAACCATCTGAACTCTTAACTGTTAAGATCAATCAACCAGTGAAAATACACTTGATTCTACAGAATCTATTTTTTTGTCACAGTTATTACTTCTGTTGCATAACTCCTTTCTGAAGTTACGTGATAGTTGTATGTCTCAGTTATCATGAGTTTCAGGGCACACAGGAGGGATAGGTTGTACTTGGTAGTACTTAGAAAATGCATAGGATAAGGTTCAGGAACATGAAGTTTCAGGAAGCTGCTATTCATGGGCAAAACAGCAAATTTTTTACATGAATTAACTTTTCCTGCTCTGCTTTGTGACTTGAGTTAAGGGGCAAATCCTGGGGAAGCCTGAATACTCATTTTATCTGTTCTGTCATCCAAGAAAAGCAAGCTGTCAAAATGCATTGGGGCAAAGGGAGTTTGGGAGAATCACCACAGTGCATTTACTCACCTTTTAAATCCTCAGGCCTGGGTCTCAGCAGACAGCCAGTTCTAGGGCTGAAAACAGGGAAATGAAATGGCAGCGTGTGGCTACTGCAGAGATGTTAGATGGCTTCTCCAGGGTTTTGGTGATTCAGGACTGGGTTATCACTTCCTCCTAGGCTGCTTGTTTGAAAGATGAGTGCCTAAAATCTTTATCCTTACAGTAAAGAATTGTGATTTATAGTCATTTTGGTGGTTGCTGCAGAAACGGGGGATCCCAAGATAACAGCTGTGTGTGGCTCCTCCTGGCAGTGTGACATGAAAGGCCAATTTACTCCGGCGTCAGCTGGCTTGCCTCCATCTCTTCATTTCACTGGCGTTGCTCCATTTTGTCAGACCCAATTTGTAATTTGCCTTGAACTGAAGCGATGCCCTGGAGTCAGGATGTCCTTTTTGTGTAGCTGGCCACTTAGTGACGCAGTATTGCATTTTATCTGTTGACCCTCTGGCCATGAAGAACGTGGAATATTCCTGATTATACTTACAAGGCAGGTTGCAGTCTAGCTCCTTACCCACTTTAAACACAGGTGTGTGCAGGTGAGAGAAGAGCCTGGTTGTTCCTCCTTCACTGTGTTCTGTGAGCACCTCTAAAATAAGGAATCAACCCTCATGGTCTATTTGAAAAATAACAAACCCAACCAAGCAAAACCCAGCCTGACAGCACTGATCCACTGGCTGCTGTATAGAGTAACCACCTGCCCCCGGGAGCTCGTCATTCTGGAGATGTTGCTTGCCTTGAAAAGCACCCAGGGCCACTCCATTCATTTGAAATACCAAGGGTTGTACCTTGAAAAATGCCACTGCTTAAATGTTTGTGCTTATCTTTAAGTTTCTTTAAATTAATGGAATTGTCTTACATGATTGCTGCATGAGGAGTGAAGCATCACAGTGCTTCACAGTATCTGCTCTGCCTGTTGTGAAACCCCTTATGAAAATATACATTACTTTGTGACTCCAAATTCAACTCTTCTATCTAAGATAAAATTTGTACATTAAACATGAAACACCTGTTACACACAAGCTGGGATACAAATACAAATAACTGTTTCTTTGCTTCACCTATTGCAACACTCACAGGAATCTGCAAGAAAACTGGGTGGAAAAGGTTGGTCTGGTGTGAGTGAAGTCCAAGTGTGTTTATGGGCAGACCAAGCTGGAGGCAGTGAACTGATTTAGTTGGTACCAGGAATGAAAAGTGTCCCTTTTGATTGATGGAGATGACTTCTGGAGTGTGATCCTCAATCTCTTAAGAAATCACTTAGGATTAGAATCTCTTAAGTAACAGGAGGATTTTGTCGCTTTTAAGTGGATCCAAATTAAGCTATTGAAGTCCTGAACCAGTTCAAAAATAGCTTCAGAGGAGTCTGCCTTTGATGTTCTGGCTCATTGCTCATGCTCAGCCTTCCACCAGCCGCGAAGGGGAAGAGCAGTTTCCAGCCATGGGGTGTGTAGGGTGTGCAAACTCCAAATACATAAATTACTTATTTCATGGAATTCATCTGGTATTTGTGTTCCTACATCTATAATACAGCATTTGTGTGGACAGAAATCATATTGTTTGTTTACATAAATACATACAACTGCATCTTGTCCAGTGCACAAAACTCTTCTGCTGGGCAGCTGGAGGTCCTCTGCTTTGCCCTTCTCAGCCAAAGTTCCTCTTGGATTCCCAAGACCTGTCCAATATTTGCAAGATAACTTTTGTCTGACTGGGCTAAACTTCAATGATGTCACCCCAGTGAGAGGCCATCACATGTGCTGTGTGCAGTGTGTCTGTGTGACACTTAGCACTATCCTCACTCAAGGTTGTTCCTCCAAAGTCTGGTTTCTACCAAAGTTTACTTTCTACTTGGAGACATTTTACACCCATTTGAGTGAGCCAGGGCTTTGTGTTCCTGGAAATACTTGTGGTGTTCATCTGCATTTACCCTCCTGCTGCTTAACGCATACACCACTTATCTGACTGCTTCTTGTGCTGTCTCTCTTACACTTCAGTATCCTCTGACTTTTCTCTTTGGTGTCAGTAGTGCAGAGTAATATTGCAGAGTACAGCATTTCATAGTCAGAAATGTCCACGTAGCCCATAAGAGGACCCCTGTCTTTAACATGGCATTTTACAGGCAGTCTGAAACAATAAATATACAGATGCTGCTGTTTTTGAGTGTGCCAGGGAAGCACAAACAAGAGACAAAGTCCCTTTGTGGGGACACAAAGCCTTTCTGCTGAGTTTCCCCATCCCTTTCACCACAGTGCTCATCATCTGCCTCTTGTGCTCCTGTTCTCTCTGAGGACAGCAGGAAAAAGGGCCAATTTTATTGTACCCTGGTTTGGAAGGTGGGGCAAGGGTGCTGCTTGTCCTGCTCTTACTTTGTTTCTTCCCTGTTATGCTGTTCCTAGCCTTTGGGCCAAGTCTGGATGCAGTCAGAAGAAACAGTGGTTTCTCACAGCCTGAAAAGTTATTTAACAGTGAAGGGGCTTGTTCTTTGCCACAGGGCTGGCTCAAGCATTGGATCGAGCTCAGGAAGGATCCACCTATCTGCCCTAAGGCCCCTGTGTAGTCATGGTACTTAAATTGTGCTCTGAAATCCAAATTTGAGAGCTGAAAGACATAGCATGGATTTCTGTTTTACTTAAATATTCCCATTCTCTTCTCTAGTATATCTAATAGGTAATCTGGGCTGATGCATGTTATTTTTAACCTTCAAGTGTCAGTGGTTCAAGATGACTTGTACTGTCCTCCCTTTCATATCCAGCAGTGGTTTAAGGTTCAGATGTGCCCTGTCTTCACTGCCAAAGTGGAGAAAGGACCCTCCTATGGCTCAGTGAGGAATTCATTCTTTCGTTGCTGCTGCCACTGCCCCATCCTCATCCGCTGCTGTGGTCCTCTCCAGCAGAGGGAGAGGTGATGGGAGTGGGCTTGCTGGCATTCACCCTTTGAATTGTTGCATTTAGCCCATCTCCAGGAGCCTTTTCACTCAGGCTTTTGTTTCTTGCTAGAGCGAGGTCAATTTTAGGCTTTATGCTACTTCTGGTAGGATTTTTCCCACTGGAGGCCATCCCATGATCTTCAGGAGCAAATATTGGAGTCTCCTTGTAATGGAGAAAGGCACTGCAGGGGAGGCCTATGCTGGTCCTTCTCATGTGCCCCTTGGAATCGTAGAATGAATCATGGAATGGTTTGAGTTGGAAGGGATCTTAAGGATCATGTAGTTCCAGCCAGCCTGCCATGGGATGCCACTCAGTAGATCAGTTTGCTCAGGACTCCATCCAGCCTGACCTGAACACTTCCAGGGACAAGGCCCTTTCTTCCCTTCCTCTTCTGCTGGGCTCTGACTTGCCTTCAGTGGGATGAGTCCCTTTTTCCCCCATTACCAGGGTTTTGGTTTCTTCTCCTACCTGGACCAGTGGTCAGCAGTACATGTTTTTTTTTCTCTGCAGGTGATAGTGGACACCCCAACCAGCCCAGTGACCAGTGGCCTCCCACTCTTCTTTGTCATCACTGTCACAGCCATCAAACAGGTACAGATGTTGTTGTGGGGAGAAGATGCTCTCTGGGACATGTAGAGAAAATGATGAACATGTATTTAAATATACTCATAAGTCATCAGCTTGGGTGGTAGGTTAGGTGAACCCTTAGAGGGTGAGACATGTGCACTGATGCTTCTCAAGAGAGGCTGCATTTTGAGTGTGGTTATTGCTGTCTCCTGTTTTGGCAGTGTAAAGCATCTCTTTATGTGCTGTTGTAAGCAGGCCATGAGGGTCAGTAAAGCTTACTGCTGTAGTTCTGGTGTTACTTGAATGTTTTTTCCCTTTTTAGAAATGCTCTGTGGGTCTTTGCAGAGACGTGCTCCAAATATAGCCCACGCTCTGCTCCCGTGTTGGTAGGTGGAAAGGACAGGTTCTGTTCAACCACTCAGCTAGTCCTGAAAACTCGCAGTCCTCATCTTGCCGTGTAAAAAGACTTTTTTCCTCCCATCATATGCACATGTGCCATTTAAAATTTCCTGATTTGAATAATAAAAGAAGTTTCTTCTACAGTGACAGGAAAGAGAGAGCTAGAATAAAATCTATCTGCTTCAAATCTCAGTGTTTTATTCATACAGTAAAGACTGAAGAGGAAGAATCTCAGCCTGCGTTACCATAGGAAAGGGTTGCAGGCTGCTAAGTGTATTATTCATAATATCAGCCTGTTCTTGCCAATGCTGAGAATAATAGAAATGTGTTACAGTAGTTTAGCTGCTCATTGCATGCCCCGCATATAGATTATTTTTGTGTGTTATTTTAATCTGTTCTGAATCTGTCAAACATGCATATGAAGTTTTTAAAATAGATTGATTCAGTCTGAGCTACTCTGGTTGATGTTTTGTCAGGCATGAAGGAGGTCTGAGGACCGCTTGATATATTCATTGTTTTAATCTGTCCCACTACAGCCTCACTCATCCTCTTTCATTAGTTTACTTGCTTCATTATGAGTTTTGTCGCCTGTGTCTGTGTGCCTAGGGGTATGAGGACTGGCTGAGGCACAGAGCTGACAACGAAGTGAACAAGAGCAATGTCTTCGTTGTTGAAAATGCAAAACAAGTGCGGAAAGAAAGTGAAAAAATCAAGGTAACCGTTAACTCGCATGTGGTTATCACCGAAGCTGGTGGGAACACAAAGGTGTGTGGTAAGGAGACAGGGGCAGGCGAGGAGGGATGTACTGGGTTAGAGCTGCCCCAGCCCGCTCACTTTCAGATGAGATGCTTTGAGAGCTGTTCCTGCTTAAGGAGCGAAGCTGCCTTTGATTGCTTTTGAAAAGCTGTCTCACAAAAGCTGAACTGGTGCTGACAAGTGACAGATCTGTCAGCATTTTGCACTTCTCCAGGACAGACAGTCTTTCTATTTCCAACTCTCCCAAGGACACCAGGAAAGTACACTTAGCTTTGATGTTAATTTATCACGCCGCACTTCAGACAAGTACAGTCTCTTGCTCCATCAAGATTTAGTAGAGAAATAAACACTAGCTGTGCCATGTGGATGCTCTGATTTGGTGCTGGGCTGGATTACCCCGTAGGGCTTGTGGGGTGATGCTTAAGGACCAACACCTCTTAAACCCCAGTTCGCCTTTTTAGCCAAGGTGATTTCTTCTAGGCTTTGAGAGAAGCTCAATCGTAACCATCTAATAACAACTGAGAGGACTTTTCATGTAAATGTTTTCTTTCTTCTAGGTTGGTGACATAGTAGAAGTGAAAGCAGATGAGACCTTCCCCTGTGACTTGATATTTTTGGCCTCCAGCAGCACTGATGGGACCTGTTATGTCACTACAGCAAGTCTTGATGGCGAGTCCAATTTCAAGGTGACAGGAATGGATAGGGCAGTGCGTGGGAGATGGTCCTTTGGTACCTGGAAATGCCACTGCTTGCATGGCAGGAGGGTGCGCTTAACTGGAGGGTGCTCCCATGGAGCCCATCCCTGTGGCTGCATGGCTGCATTTAACAGCTCTTCCCTCTTGTCTGCTTCCAGTGCATCAGCACTGAAGCCCTCGGGGATTGTCTGTGCTCTGTTTTGTCTCCGAGAGCCATTTCTGCTGGCACTGCCCCAAATTGTATTGATATTTATCGATACACGTTCACTGCCTTACTGCCCATCACAGGAAGCGCGTTAGTGCTTCCCTGCTCCAGCCGTGCATTGCGAGGTCTGGTGCGTCAGTAAAGCAGTGCCTGCAGCTCTTCAGCTCCCTTTCCAGTACCTACCAACGTGCCTGTTACTTAACTGAGCATTTCCAGTGAAACTGGGGACTTTTTCAGGCAGCGTGTCTAGATTCATTTGGGGAATTTTTCAGCAGTGTGAGAAAAGCATTGCTTCTGGGATTTTTTTTCTCCCTTTCCCTGAAGCAGGAAGTGGAATTTAATACTAGTCTTGCTCAGGATGAATCTCTTCAGTTTATTTTCTTTCTTTCCTACTCTCTGGTCTAGGGAGAGAAGCAACAATAAGAAACTTATATAGCTCAGAAGACATGAACATTTGGTCGCACTTGAGTTTGATAATTATTTATGCAGATACCACTGTGGATCTGATAAGTGTTACCTGGGGTTTGTGGCTCATCTCTATTGCTGGCTATTAATTGGTTCTGGATATCTGTGTAGGAGCTGATGCAGTGCTGGTGCAGTGTACTGGTTCCACTAGTGAAGAGGAGTTGGAGCTTTGAAGTGACTTGAGGCTAAAAATAGATAACTGTATTAAAAAGGCTACTGCTTATTTGTGTCAGGTGTATTATATGCATGAGTTCCCGTTACTTTTGCAGAGTGTTGGGTCTTAGTAACTTATGAGTCTGTAAGTGTGATGCTGAGTTTCTATATAAAGCACTCTGGTGTGTTTTTCTTGGTTTGCAAATTCCTGTAGGTGACTGGGAGCTGTCTCCTGTTTCATGATGAGATGAAGATGAGTTTGAAGGGAAAGAGGAGTAGAAAAGCCATCTCTCTTTAGGGAAATAGGTCTAACATTAGGAACCAGGGTTTGCTGCAAAAGGAGGGTGAGGGAAGCACACTTGGGTAATCACCAAACCTCATCTACATGGATATCTGCTGTCTTCCTGGTGGGGATTTTTTTGGTATTTGGGGCATGTCAGGTCAAGATATGGGAAAGGTGCCTGTTTAAGTGAAACTGGAGCAGAACCGTAAAAGAGATTTTGTCAGGGCTCTGTCTTTGAAGCTCAAATCTTTGGTCATACATTAGCTAAAAGAACATGTGTTTTCTAAATACACTAAAGGATGTAAAGATTGTGGAATTGATTAGGAGACAGCTTTGAAGTACCACTCAGTAATTGCCCAGGGTCTGTGATTATGGGAGCAGCAGATGCAAAACCCCACACAAGGGCTGGGTTTGCTATTGGGCACTGCAGGAACAGCTTTGAGTTGTGTTTCACAAAAGCTGTGATTTATACTGAAGGTGGGGGGGGGGGGGAAGGTGTGCGTCTGCTTTTGATAGGAACAGCCAGGCAGGTTACCAAAACGGCACGAAGGTGGGTATTTATGATGCCATGACTACAGCATGTGAAATGTAACGGTGCTCCCTGGGATGCACAAGGAGGGGGATGCAAACGTAAGGAGTGGAGGAAGCTTTTTAATGAATTTGTTTATGAAGATGGATTGAGGCAGCCTGCCATGCAGCCCGCCGTGACTTGGAGCTCCGAGTAGCTCCTATAAATAGAGCCTGAAAGGCAGTGAGCAGATCCTTTGTGGGCTCTCCAGTTAATTATGAGAGATGAACCTTTGCAGCAGCAGCTGCTAAAAATAGCTCAGAGTCTGCCAGTGCTCTGCCTGCTCCCTGGGTGCTGGAACTGGTGTCTGGTTACCATCAGGAGCCAGGGCAGGTGGTCCCCAGGAGCCCCGACTTCAGGGGTCACCTGCATCCTCCCCTAACCTCAACCAGGTCCCGAGGGAAGAACAACCAAAGATGTTTCTTCTTTTGGTAGATGTTTTACTGAGAGATATCCAGCACCTCCTTCCCACTATGGTTTCTCTTAAGCTTTAGTGACTTCATTCTTTTGCTGAGAGATGCTTCAGCTGCTTTGTGGGAGCATGGTGAGGGCTTGGGTGAGCTGCTGTGCTGACAAGCCTGTGCATGGTGGCATTTTAAGTAACAGGGTGTAAAACTTGGGGATGGAGTTGTTGCTTGTGGTGACGCTGCCTGTTCTCCTCTGCCCAGACTCACTATGCAGTGCGGGACACCACCGTGCTCTGTACAGATGAAGCCATCGACACCCTCACTGCCACCATCGAGTGTGAACAGCCACAACCTGACCTCTACAAGTGAGTCTGCCCGTCCTGCATCCCTCCCTGCCCATCCTGCCTGATGGCATCTCCCTGCAGACACCATAGCACTGTCACTTGGGGGATCTACTAAGTTACAGTACGGCAAAGCAAAGGCCATCTTCTTTAGTTTGAGACCAGAAGGTTTCTCAAGGCTGTGATAAGCTTCTAGGCTTCTTCCATATGAGGATGGCAAAGTTGACACCACACTTCTTCAAGACTGAGTGTCTTTACAGTAGGAAAACCTCCCTTGTGCAATACGTGTCATGGTGTAATGAGCTTTCTTTTTATCATCTCAGCTGTAGTAATGGTCCATGTGATTATCTTAGCCACTCTACCTCTCCCAGGTGAAATGCACTGGGCCAAATGCCTTCGAGGAGTAAGGGGTCTTTGTGGTTAAATCCTTTGAAGGAGGTTTGCTGGGGTGTGTTGCAGTCTGTAATGAGGGTACTCTGGGGTGTGTAGGGACACCCCTGGCCTTGGGGGTGTGTGGCTTCTCCCTGTCCTGAGTGCAGCCATCCCTCCGAAACATTCGGCTCTCAAATGCACCCGTTTCTGTGTTTGTTTCCATCTCCTGTCAGTGATTTTTCTTTAGTATGTTTGTAGTATCTATAAGGTGTTTGTAATAGAAGTTTCTCATATTTTTATTACAGATTTGTTGGAAGAATTATTATCTACAGAAGTAATCAGGAGCCCGTAGCCAGGTTGGTCTTGCAGCCATCTGTTGACCCTCCTCAGAGGGTTTGGGCATCTAAATAAAACATCAAGGATCTGAATTTGTGCTGCCATCATTTGGGAATCTTTTCTTTTCTTTAACCATCCCTAAGATTTCATCTACCATCCTGTTACTTGTTTGAGCCCTTCTTGGGGAAGCATGCAGGACCACCTGGTAATGTCCTGCCCTGCTGATGGGGAACAAATTTATCAGGCAATCACAAAATATTTTCCTTTAAAGGAAAGCAAAAACTTAAACATCAATCAGAGCGGTTTAGGGAAAAAATGAGCAAATAATGTTCATAAGCCATCAAAAAAAGAAAGCTGTCACTGGAGTGTGCTGGATGTCTTTTGTGCTTTGGTGGGTCTACTCATACCCTAAAAGGAAGAGAGGGTTATGGATGGGGGTCAACAGAGTGTTATTGGGGGTTTCAGAGAGAAATAAAAACATGAATGGGGCCATCAACTTTAATGGTGCCATTGACTGACTGTGTTTTGATGCTTTTAAAATCGGATTTTAATCTAAGTAGTGGAAGATACTAGATCTGAACATTTTGCACTTATTCCTCCAAAGCCTTACTGATAATCCCCCAATAAATGTGGGACTTTGAGCATCAGGGAGAGTCTGTGTAAGATGAAATGGAAATGTAAGTATATAAAGAGAAAAACAAACTCAAGCAAAGCCCAATTCAACATACAAATCATGTACTCAAATCTAAAGAGCATCTGTTTAGCTTTATAATCTGTCTCTGAGTCTAAATTATAAAATAGTTTGAATGTTGTTTTAGTAATGTAATGTTATAATTTCTTTTATGTTTAGGTCTTTGGGACCTGAAAACCTGTTGCTGAAAGGTGCTACCCTCAAAAACACCAAGAAGATTTATGGTGAGCAGTTTTTATTGCTTATTAATTTAAGTAGTTCTGATAAGTGATGAAAAATGTTGATGTTCATTACTAAATTTGGAGAGGGAAAATACTTCTCTACAGCCTGTCTGCCTAGGCTGTACAGCTGTGTTTGGCATGCAAGCTGATTGCAAAGTGGACAGGGTGAAATTAGGAGGCAGCGGTTGTGTCTACAGTGCTGCCAAGCTGGGCAGGTTGTATTTAAACACCAGAGCAAGCTTTTCTTTTTGCCTGAGATGCAGTGAGCAAGGAGTTGTTCCCAGATTCCTTGCTGGAAATGTGCTAGGAGCAGAGTTCCGGACACTAATGATTTAGGGTGACGGCTGTTATGGAAGACTGATGTTTTTTCTGACTGTACGTGATCCACAGGCTCCTGCTCAGTCCTCTGGGATACATGCAGTTGCATTACTTGGCAGCCTCAGAGGTTTCTGTAGTTGAACAGTCCTTGGGTAATGCCTCTTTCTTCAGCTGGGATTTGAGTTTGATGTAAACACCGATGCCCCTTATGGCCAAGTGCCAGCTGGGTCCCTCTGGGGCTGCAAGTCCCTTATGAGCCCTGCTTTGATACCCTGCAGGAGTTGCAGTCTATACTGGCATGGAAACAAAAATGGCTCTGAACTACCAAGGGAAATCTCAGAAACGATCTGCAGTGGAAAAGTGAGTATTTATATTCCAGAGAAAATCGGTGAAAGTTGTTGGGTTGGTTTTTGTTTTTAATGGTTGACCTGTACAGACATAATCCCCCAATCTACTGCCTTTTGTTTCAGATGCTCTCTGATTGCATAGGAAAATCTGGGTATTTGATAAAGCATATCTTGCCAGAAGCAGCAAAATTTAGTAGCTTTTTTTAATTTAAAAACAAAATTAAGAAATGTTAAAATGTATGAACCTGACCCTGAAATGTCAAAAGCACTTGTTAGGTATTTCCCTTTTTAAAAGTGAGGAAGTCTTGTTCCTGATTACTTACACAGTTTTCTGTATAAAAATAGCTGCAAGAATTGAAAAAAGAAACCTGTTTTTCAGATCTATCAACGCTTTCTTGATAGTGTATTTGTGCATCCTATTGAGCAAGGCCACTGTGTGCACGACTCTGAAATACGTCTGGCAGAGTAATCCATTTAATGATGAGCCTTGGTACAATGAAAAGACTAAAAAAGAGAGAGAGACGTTCAAGGTAAGTGGATTTGTATTTCAGCACCTCCTCCAGCTTTACGTATTCTGACGGTTTTATTTGTGGTGCCTGCTGCCAGCCCTGCGAGTCATGTTTGCCTGCAGAAAGTGCTGTCGTTTCCTTCAGTCTCTCTTTCTGTTTGCATTTCTTTCCTGCCTCTTTCGTGCTTGTGCACAGTGATATTTCTGTGGAGCAGGGCAAGGCATGAATAAATACTGTATAATATAGAAATGCAGATGATTTAACCTGGGTCCTTATCTGAACTAGAGCTATCTTTCAGCTTTGAATAGGTAAACTTAAATTGAGGCCACATCAACCAGTTTCTTAAACTTGCTTAGACATGGGCAGTCAAGCCTAAAAGAGTGAGTGCGAGTGTGTAGAGATCAGTTATTTGATGGGTTATTGAGCAGGACTTACAGGGATGTCACTGAATAAGTTGTACACTTGCCATAACTTGACTAGTCTCAAGACACCTGCTCCTTGTTTCTAGTTACTTGGGATCGGGATGGGCATGTAGCAGTATACTGTTAAGAGGAATATGCTTGGATAAAACATTGTTTTGGTCACTATAGAGCTTTCTTTTATTTTTGTGTCAAAGGAAAATGGGATTTAGCCCTGTATCTTAGCTGTATTCATTTTCAGGTTGTTTTTTTTTCTGTTTAACCTTAGAAGAAAAGCTGTCTAAAATCCCTAAGGTGTTGCTGTAAACTGCCCTTGAGTTACTCCTGATGGACACAGACTGCATCTTCTCTTTCCTTTGTAGGTCTTGCGGATGTTCACGGACTTCCTGTCATTTATGGTTCTCTTCAATTTTATTATCCCAGTCTCCATGTACGTTACAGTAGAGATGCAGAAGTTCTTGGGCTCCTTCTTCATCTCTTGGGACAAGGAGATGTACGACGAAGAGATAAAAGAGGGAGCGTTGGTGAACACCTCGGACCTGAACGAAGAGCTCGGGCAGGTCAGAACATGATCTGTTTGCATCTGCTTGGATGAAAGTGTGGGTGGAAACATCCCCCCTTCTGGGAACCTTTGTTGTGGCAGTCCCTCACGGTCCCCTCAGGGCAGAGCTTCACCCGCTTTGGTGGCACTTTCCATTTAATGTGATTCCCCTCGCTCTGCGAAACAGATAAGGTTATAAATAGTGCATGAAAGAGCAGGAATTGGGTCACGCCGATTGTTTCCATATTGGGGAATATCAGGCGCAGCACTCTGCGTGTCAGGGTAGTTTGCTTTCACTGCTTCAATTAAAAATTAAAAATCCTCTGTCTCTTTGAGGATTAACAAAAATGTCTGCCCAGTCATCTCTCTGGGCACGCAGAGCTCTTGGAGCTGCTCTGCTGCTGGGGCACCTAGACAGCTTAGGCTTCCCTTTCTTATCTGCACCAGGAGAGACTGAGTGCTTCCTGCTTTTGATTTTGCTTTAATAAACAATAAAAATATATTTGGAGCAGCAGTTAACTAATTGAAATACAGCACCAAGATGAAAATCCCCCAAAGGAGGCAGCAGACCTGCAGTAGCAGTTCTATAAGCACAAGGAGCTGTAACAAAGTACCCAAGAAGGAGGAGGAGGGGAAAGTGAAGAGCCTGGAAACAGATTTTAAATCTTCAGAAGCTGCCTCCTGCCACCCATGAAACAGGCTGGAAAACAAAGGAGCTGCTCTAAGGAGCAAAGGAGAAGAACTACACAGTGATGAAGTGGGGCACCTGCTTCTTTTTTGCAGGGTCAGGTTAGGATAAGGTTAGGATAAGCAGCAAAATACTACTCTCCTGCATTGACACAGATGCAGTAAAAGTGCCCTGTCCTCTTTTTCTGGCGGGGCTCCTTCCCCAACAGATGGGGCTGGAGGTGCAGTGAGGCAGCCTGCCTGCTTGCTTCCAGGTGGAGTACGTCTTCACGGACAAAACCGGCACCCTGACAGAGAACAGCATGGAGTTCATCGAGTGCTGCATAGATGGGCACAAGTACAAAGACTGCATGTCGGAGGTGGATGGTTTCTCTCAGACCGATGGACCCCTAAAATACTACGGCAAGGCAGAAAAGGTAAGAAATGTGCATATTGGTGGCCGTTCTGGTTTAGAGGTCAGCTCCTGGCTGGGTGAATACAATGGAAGCTGGGAGGGGGTGCAGGGTTTGGAGTTGTTTGGTTTTTAAATATGTGTACACAAAAATCACAGCCACGTACTGCAAGGTGGGCTGGTAACAAGCCCTACTTCACTTCTGCCTAGAGCCGCGAGGAGCTGTTCCTGCGAGCCCTCTGCCTGTGCCACACGGTGCAGATCAAGGAAGCAGATCAGGTGGATGGGCTGATAGGACATCCAGAACGCAAATACACCTACATCTCCTCTTCCCCAGATGAAATCGCTTTGGTGAAAGGCGCAGAAAAGTAAGAACTCGAAGGTGGTGGGTTTTCAATTCCCTCTCTCTGGTGGGAGGGAGGGAGGGAGGTGAGGGCTATCTGAACATGATAGACCCTTTTCCACAGTCAAGACTGCAGCTCTCTCTGGGAAACATGTTTTCATACCAATGTGATACCTGACCCACAGCGCTGTGAAGCCATGTGAGCCTGTGGGTCTAAAAAAGCTCTCAGTAAAAGGGATGCTGTGTAAAGGATCTTCCTTGAGCAGCTTCTTGGGAGGCCATGGTTTGCATTCTCTGAGAGCAGCCCCGAGGTGCTCCTTTGCTGGAACCCTCTTGGCCTTATAGTTTAATCCCGAAGAAATGGAGACCAGTTACTATTTGCAGACTGCAGCAAAATTGTTCCCTTGGCGTGCAGTGGCAAACCATAGGATGGGTTACTCTTGTCAACCCACATTTGTGTCCTGCCAGAGATACTCAAGGCCAGGCTGGATGGGGCTTTGAGCAACCTGGACTAGTGAACAGGGGATTGGAATGAGGTGATCTGTAAGATAGTCTCCAACCCAAACCATTCAGTGATTCTATGCTATTGCCAGGCCCTAGGTTTTAGATGAGGCTGTTGCAGCTGTATGTACTTGCTCATGGTTTGTAAATCTGCCAGACGCCCAGTGGACCATGTCCAGAGGCTCTTGGTGTCTCTGCGCTCCAGTGCCCAAGCTCTCCAGGTGATGGGAGCGGTGCCAGAACATCCTAGCAGGCTCTGCATGCAGTAAGCAAACATCCAGCCATGCTCTTTAGCTCAGCCTCACTAACTTCTTTACTCTCCTCTGCAGTTCAGAAGGTGAAATGAGAACATTGTTAATGCATAATGTGTGCCAATGGGTGTTTTCAATGTTGTTCTGTCCTTTTGTTTATTGACAGGTATGGTTTCACTTTTCTAGGACTTGAAAACGATTTCATGAAAATACGAAACCAAAAGAATGAAACTGAGATGTAAGTGCTGCTGGGGCTGCTGAGGATCAGGGCTGCTCTTCTGCGCCACTCCCAAACGGCTTGAGCAAGTTTGGTCAACCTGGCAAGGTCAAAGCTGTTCCTTGAGCGCTATCAGGCCATTCTGACCTGCCTGAAAAGTCCTGTCCTCTTTACAAAGCACAGCACAGCAAGGTGCAGGATGAAAGGCTCACTTGCAGAAAATCTGCGGGTGGTTGGTTTACTGATGTCTAAATTCAAGTCCCTTAAGTGCCTGCAGACCTTTGTGTGTATGCTTCATCTGTGCCCAGCCATGCAGATGGCTCCTGGGAGTCATGGGGTGGCTGCTGACCTTATGGATAGTGGCTGGGTCTCACAGCAGGATACTGTCAACCTTAACTTATGATACGTCTCCCTTCCCTATAACCTTTTTTCCCTGGCCAAGCTGAAAATAGTTAGATTTTACCCTGTGCTCACAACTTGGTGGGTATCTGAGAGTCACTGACCTAATCCCAGCACTCCCTGAGAACTTACCTTCACAAGCAAGTTTCACTTCTTACTTCCCTTATGGTGAAACTTATTACCTAATTGACAGAGTCAGTGTTGCTGCCTGTGCCATGTGCTTCTCTGCTCCCTGCTGAGCCCCTGCCCACCCTGGGGACTTGGCACAGAGGTGGCACTCACACCTTCAGCCCTATGCTCAGAGCACCACTGGAGTTCAGGTTTTTTCCTCCATTTTCTTGTGCAGTAGCTGTAAAAAGTACATTCCCCAGTGGGTGATGCCTCTTGTGGATTGTATTGATTTCTGCAGCTCATTGTTAGTGATTTTCTGCCTCAAATAGTTATTTTTCTAGTTTCTTTTACTGAGTCAAAGCGCCTTTTTTTTTTTTTAAGGTACCAACTTCTCCATGTGTTGAACTTTGACCCTGTCCGTCGCCGTATGAGTGTCATTGTGAGAACCACCACAGGTACAGTCTAAGTGCATTTGTGGACTCTCATACATGTGTGCATGGATATAAAACACATTCTTCTTATTCCTGTAACCTAGAGAGACTGAGCTTTTAGTTTTCTAAGCTGATTCTGTACTGGATCTGGTTGGGATAGAGTTAATTTTCCTCTGTAGCAGCCATTTAGGACCTAACACCAGATCAGGGGAGGGAACAGGGGTGGGAAGAGTGACCCTTGGAGAGCTCTCTGCCTGCCTTGTTCCAGGCTGGAACAAGTACAGAGAGAGATGTGAGAATGTCCCCTGAGGGGGATGGAGTTTCATGGGGATAACAAACAAAAATTCAGAGGTCACCATCCTTCTCAAGTGTCAGTCCTATAAGGTATGGGATGCTGGTTTTACCCTCCCTGGTAAGGTTACCAAGGCTTCTAAAAAGGAAAAAATAAACTGCTTTGTCCAGCTTGTTGCACGCAGGTTGCTTAGAGGCAGGTAGAGACACCTGATGTCCCAACTTGGGGTCAAACAAAATTTTACTCAGGCTGGTGTAAGGCTGCTTTTGGTAGTCAGCTGGGCTTCTAGCAGTTCTTTCTTTAGTCCTGCCAGATTCTCTCCCTCTGCGTCACTTGCTCACTATTGACGTTTTTAAATCTTTCTACAGTTTGTGAACGCGATAAACTATTTATAATTTCCTTTTAGGAAAGTTGCTTCTCTTCTGTAAAGGAGCAGACTCCTCCATTTTTCCAAGGGTGCAGCAAGAAGAAATCCAACAAACAAAAGTCCATGTGGACCGCAATGCTATGGTGAGCACACAGATGGAATTTGGCTGGCTCCTGGGATCAGGAAAGCTTTATTCCAAAAATAGGGATGTGACCTTGCTTTGGAGGGAAGCGTTGAAAATCTGAGTGTCACTTCACATTGTTTTGATGCCAGGCTTCTTTCCTTTTCTGTTTTGTTGGCTTCCACCTTTATTTGATATACTTATATGGTCTCCATCACAGTCGTGTCCGAGCATCTCCCAGGCAAGCTAAAAATAGAAGTAACTACAACAGGCTGTTTAGTCCAGTGGGAGAAGTGCCTGGTCCCAGTCGTGGTGGCACCTGGTCCCTGCTCTCCCTGCTGGATGCACACTCTCAGCTCTGGTCCTTCTCTTAGTTTCTCTCTGCCCTATGCCCTGCACATAATAAGCAGAACCACTAATACTCTGTGGGGATGAAGTTACTGCACAAACACTGGGAAAATCTCTCTTTTGACTCAAGCCAGCAAATAACCTTTGCTCTCAGGGTCAGTATTACGAGAAGCATTGACAGTGGACAAAAGCACTAACCCTAAAGTGAGGAGCTGCAGAAAATCTAGTTTTAGGGCACTTGTCCACTTTGTTTTCTTTCCCTTCCCACGCCAGGATGGCTATCGAACACTCTGCGTGGCCTTCAAAGAATTAACTCAGAAGGAGTATGAAAAAATTGACAGACAGCTCAATGAAGCTAAGATGGCTCTGCAAGACAGGGAGGAGAAGATGGCCAAGGTTTTTGACGACACAGAAGCAGACATGCACCTGATTGGGGCTACTGCTGTAGAAGACAGGTAAAGAGGTGACCCCACCCCCAGCACCTGTGGTGTCTCCGTGGCATTGCATCGTGACCCTGACTCGCTGTGGTGGAACTCAGCAGCCAGGCAGATGCTGGCAGTGTCCAGGGCAATGAATTACACCATGGCACAACCCATTTCACAGTGCCCTAGTTGCTAAAATTGGCTGGTGTAGTAGAAATTGGGATTTATTAATAAAACTACAAAAATACTTGTACTTCTAGAGTGTGAATTAAGCACACAGCATTAATTTGCACATCAAAACAAATTCAGTTCCACATGCAGTTATAGTAACTGCAAGTGTGAATTAAACTCTTACTGTGAGACCAAAGAGTCAAGAGTATAACGCAGTGATTTCTCTTTTTGCCTGCAGATAAAAAACTTGGGATTGCTGATTTCTAATCCTTATTCCCGTGGCAGTGATCTCCCCAGCATGGGCAAAATCAATTAACTTCTCTCGAGCTGGTATTTCCTACCTGCAGAATCAGGGTTATGTGTGGGCCAACCTGAGGAGTGATGTTTCCCTTGTGCTTGCAGGCTGCAGGAGCAGTTGGCAGAGACGATCGAAGCTCTGCACGCAGCTGGCATGAAGGTTTGGGTGCTGACAGGAGACAAGATGGAAACTGCCAAATCCACCTGCTACGCCTGCAGGCTCTTCCAGACCAGCACCGAGCTGCTGGAGCTAACAGCAAGAATGGTGGGTGAGAGTGAAAGGAAGGAGGATCGGCTCCATGAGCTGCTGATGGAGTACCATAAAAAGCTGATTCAGGATGTTCCCAAAAACCGGGGAGGCCTGAAGAGGTAAGTGAGCAAGAGGACTCAGCCATGGCGAATTTCAGGTGCAAATTTGGTAGAGAAATAGGACCTTGTGGACCTGGGGACTGGCAACTTGCAGACACTGCCACTGGCTCCTTCTCTTTGCTCATCATCTCTAATATTAGTTGATACTGAAATTACATACACAGTTCCTTTAGGGAAGGGTGCATGTTAAATCCAAGCTTTTTAGGATTGCTAAGCCCTCAAAAATAGATGAAAAGAAGATTAATGCAAAAGCAATTTCTTTTTCACTAAGATGATACAAGCTGCTAGATTGACTTCTTAGTCTGATTTTGTTTCAAACATGTTCCTTGTTGTGCCCCAGAAGCTGGACGTTGAGTCAAGAGTACGGACTGATAATAGATGGCTCTACTCTGTCACTGATACTCAACCCTTCTCAGGACTCTGGTTCTAGCAATTACAAAAACATATTTCTACAAATCTGCTTGAAGTGCACTGCAGTCCTCTGCTGCCGGATGGCTCCTTTGCAGAAAGCACAGGTATTTACTTCTGACTGACTGAAGCTCGTCATTAGGTGATGTGACGCACTTTGAATTCATCAGCTGGGACTTGACCTGATCATCTTAATCAACCAGGACTTCTCCAGGCTGTGTATAAGCCTTGTCTGAGCTTCAGAGCGTGATGAAAACACACCATTCTTTCAAATCTGAATGCAGACCCTTTGTTTAATACGCTCACAGGAAGCCACAAACCCAGGCCAATTAGAAGTAAACAAAACCTCCCTGTTTCCTCTTATTTTTCCTTTCTGAGCTTGTCAGAGGGAGTCCATAATTTCCTCATGACAGGAGATGATGGATGTGCCAGCCTGATAAGTGGTGTGTTTCTGCACCTGAGGCATGTGAGAGGTTCCACCTTTGGGAGAGCAGGGTCTGGCAGAGGGGAAGGGCAGAATGCTGAGGCTTGGGTTTGTTTTTAAATACTGTCCTTCAGCCCTGTGCAGCTGGATCTGGGCTTTTGCTCTAGTTGTGACTGCAAAGAAAGTAACAAGGGGTTACTTCCCCTTTTTTTATTTTTATTAACCTGAACTCTGAACCAGGGTTTTATTAACCTGAACTCTCCAGGTGTTATGTTGCTGCTGTAGAAACCTGGTTGCTTGTTCTGGGGGGAGGGCTTTTGCAAGTGGTGCAGTGGGAAGATCTCTGGAGGCTTTTTAACTGAATTTTGGGTTCTGCTGCTATCCTTTTTTTTAATATTTTAGATTGTGCGAATGGTGAAGAATACAAAAGGAAGCCCAATAACTCTCTCTATAGGGGATGGTGCAAATGATGTTAGTATGATTTTGGAAGCACATGTTGGAATAGGTAAGATGTCCTGATAACACACCTCTCATACCCAAGACCTGTCTGCTCTTGAAGGGGTTCACTGTTGAGGTGCAGTCAGTGTTTTTGATTGCACATGGCTAAACTTATCCTACTGAAAAATGTGAACACTCTGCTGTTGCTTTCTTTAGGAACCAGGGCTTGACTGCAGATCAGTGCTTGAGATCATAGAATAGGCTGGGTTGGAAGAGACCTTTAAAGTCCATCTAGTCCAACCCCTGCAGTGAGCAGGGACATCTTCACTAGTTCAGGTTCCTAAGTCCTGTCCAACCTGACCTTGAATCTTCCCAGGATGGGACACCCAGCACCTTTTTGGGCAACTCGTGCCACTTGCACCCCCACTGTAAAATGAGAGATGAGATCATCATGTGCTTCTCAGCTGTGACAGTACCATTCTCACAATCAGTGATGTGCTGCACATTATGTTCAAAAACTCTGTGGCTAAATTTGTGGTGGTGAGGGTTGCTTGGGGCTCAGAAAACAAAGGCACAGGCAGCAAACTGATGGGTGATTAGTGGGAGTTGTTGCAAAGTCAGTGCCATGGAAGTACCAGACTGTAGTGTTAACTGGTCACAGTAACTCACTAATTTAGCACTGGGGACCTGCCCATGTTTCCTGGGCTGATGCCCAGTTATGTTGTGTCTGCTCTGTCCATACAACTCACATGAGGCTGGAAACTACCCTCCTGTCTGCAGATTGGTGTCAGAGATATGTGAGATTTTTTGTAATGCCACTAAAGAAGCATTTGTGGAAGAGAAAGTGCAGGCTCTTTATTTGGGGCTGTTGGAAATGCTGTGGTGCCCTCTAATGAATAAGGGCCAGTGCAGTTCCTTTGGCTGTGGCTTTTGAATGAAAAAACCTGTGTGTCTCTAGCCCTTCTCTGTGGGGATGTCTCAGGAGGCTGAGCATCTGCAGTGAAATAATTCTGCTGTGTGAGATGTGGGCGAGCCCGAGGGGAAACCAGTTCCTTATCTTTTATCAGGTTTGCTTAGATACTCTTCACCACACTCTTACTTAGGAAATCAGACAGCAGCCTAAATATAGCTTGAAAACTCCAGAGGCAGGTCTGAGTGTTGTGGAGCCAAAACCACACCGTGGCAAGCATGTTAGTGTTTTGGTCTCCTGGGACACTCAGGGAAACACAGGCTTTGTCAGGCCCTGAGACACTGAGTGATGTGAGCAAACCTAGTGAGTAGCATCCAGATTCCAGCCCCTTAGGGATTAACCCCTTGCCATGCTTCTGTCTCCAGGTATAAAAGGCAAAGAAGGACGGCAGGCTTCCAGAAACAGCGACTATGCTGTGCCAAAGTTTAAACATTTAAGGAAACTGCTACTAGCACATGGGCATTTATATTATGTGAGAATAGCACACCTTGTACAGTATTTCTTCTATAAGGTAAGGGGGGGGTGTAGCTTATTTCTTTGTTTATACTAGTGCATTTCTTGGGCAATAGAATAAAATATTAAACAGGGGAAAATACATAGGATATTCTGTAGCTCTTTCCTTCCCTAGAACAGGCTGTGTCTGCCATATGCCTGTCCATTGAAAACAGGGCTTACAAGGGAATATGAGCATGACTTTCTTCCAGCGTCTTCTGCAGATATTAACTGCTCACTGGATTAGTTTTGTGCCTGGTAAAACAAGTGCCCTGCCTTGTCTAATGTTGTACTATCAGACACTAATGTCTGATAATAGGAAAAACTACTTGGATTTACATTGAAAAGTCAAGTGCTTCCTTGCTGATCATTTGTCTTTTGTTTCCGTAGAACCTTTGCTTCATTTTACCGCAGTTTTTATACCAGTTCTTCTGTGGATTCTCACAGCAGGTAATTTCTAGTAATTTTTCTATAAAGGTAGGATGAAAAGCAGGTGGCATAATGAGGCTTCCTAGCAGATACTTGGCTTTTGCCATCCTGTCCCTTCATCACCTTGCTTTACAGGACAGTAGGATCTGACCTTGTTGCTCAGCACTGTATCTGGAACATAATATTGTGAGACCCATAACTGAAAAAGAGGAGACCTGCTTTCTTTCCTTTCCCATCCACCAGCCATAAACAAAGGTGGATGCCTTCCTGAAGTGTTAAGAAGGGGTTAGCTGTTTTGTCAATACCAGATTTTTCTGCTTCTACTTCTCTTAAGAGAACAAACTTTCAAAGGCTTCCTGATCTTGTCTCCTCTGCTGCATTTCCTTGTGTTAAAAGTGTCACTCAAAAGGAAGAACAGTTTCTTCTTTTATGGCAGCTTTAAAAAAAGACACACAATGAGTGTCATCAGAGCTTTACTTAGTTGTCATGAGAGCCTTGCTTAGTCCAAGTGAGCTTCAGAGGGACACATCCATCTGGTGAGTGGGTTCATGTGCTTGGAGACAAAGACTTCGGCTTTTGTATCTATTTGGGCTCAAAAGTAATGCTGAGGAAGAGTAAATAGTAGGAAATAATTCTCTGCCTGCCTTGGCAGAACCACTTGCCTTTTACTTGTTTTAAAAAAAGGAACTATACGTCATCTAATACAGTCTAGTCTTTAGAGAGCCACAGAAGGCATCAAGTATATTAACAGAAATGGCAGCACAAGAGCAGCAACAGAAAAGCTGTGATAAGGGCTGTTTAGTCTTGTGTTTCTGGAGAATGTACCGGAGATGAAACCAGCCAGTTACAAAACTTCCTATCAGTGGTAGCAGGTTCCTGGCCATGCAGCCTGTGGGTGCCTTGTTCCCCCTTGCATTGCACAGAGCATGAGCATTGTGCCAAATGAAGCTGTCCTATGTGGCTGTGACAAAGGGATGAATCTGTAGGATATGTAGGAGATAAAGGCTGGAAACTTTCTTTGTGGAGAGACTTTTAAAGTGGCGTGTCTGTGTGTCTCATTTTACCCTTTCTTCTTTTAAGCCACTGTATGATGCTGCTTATCTGACCATGTACAACATCTGCTTCACATCACTACCTATCCTGGCTTACAGCCTTCTGGAGCAGCACATCAGCATTGACACGCTGACCTCAGATCCTCAGCTGTACATGTAAGTAGCACTGGACTGAGTAACCACACAACTTGGTTACCCAGGGTTTAAGTTTTATTGGTGTAGGAGTGTAGGCAGGTGTCCCTGTCCCATGTCGGTGATGGAGTCACCACGAACTGCAGAAAAGGCCATTTATGTCCCTGCTGGCTCTGCTGCTTCTGCATTTGAGCTGAGCGGCATCCCAATTACCACCTATTTCTACTTGTTTATGCTGTCCTGACAGTATCTGATCTAGCAAATTTCACCAGTGTCTCTATAAAAGAATAAAAGAATTCTCCATCCGTAAGGGAAACTGAGCTGTGAGTGACCATTTGTTCACATTACCTTTGAGCCAGGCAGCATGAGCCAAGCACGTGATAGAGCATGTACTGGATGAAGGAGAGATCTACCTTTCAGGAGGAAAAGAGATCCATTAATTTTCAGAAAGAATAATGTTTCTGAAACCCAGCTCAGGCAGGTAGTTTCTCAGCTTGTCTAAATGGATATGGTCCCCCTAGGCTTCCCCTCCACAGGCCAAGTTCCCGTATCAGAACCGTATTACCAGAGAGCTCTGCTCATTGATCCACATGCTCAGTTTTCTGCCACATTGCCTGGGGAAAGGACAGTTTAGACTGTCTCTCTCTGCTTTGGTGTTTGTTTACTCTCTTTCCTGGGTTGGCTCCAACCTCCCACAGAAACAGAAATGCGTCCCATCTTCCTCCCACCCCTGCCCACACACAGGCACTTGCATGCAGCGCTTCAGCAAGAACTAAGGAAAGATCTGGGTTTTTTTGAGGAAGCCTCTGTTCATGCATCGCTCTTGCTAATTCCCCTGCCTGGCAGTAAGCCCAGCCCTGTGCAGAGAGACCAGGTCAGGGTTGTTTTGGCCAGTGTCCTGTGTGAGCCCTCTCACCCCTGTCACACCCTGTATGATGTTTCTCAGGCATGGAGGGGCCATGTGTGGCACAGCCATGCTCTAACCAAGAGTGATGCCTGTGCAGAGACAGCAAAGGGAATTAGCAGGTGCCTAAAACACTTCATGAAAATTACACTAGGTAGAGGAAAATCAGCAAATGCAACAAGAGCTGTAAGGCTGGTAAGGGGCTTGGGCGTTTTTAAAGTAAGCACTCAGAGCAATGAATAATTAGACCTGTGTGGTCCTCCACTCTTATGGCGAAATGCCACCACACATATTTTGAAATAAATTGGTAATTGAATATTGTGCAACAGAGAGCAATAACAGCAGGCCCTTGTGCCTTTGCCTGGTGGGCTCTCTGATCTCTGGGGTCTACTCCTTGAGGGAAAACAGCTTTAGTTTGAATATTCATGACTGTGCATGTGCTGCTGAATGCAGAACGCCCTCCGTGCCGCTGCTGTATGAAGTGCTGAGCTGCTGCAGTGCAGTTCTCGAGTCTGAGGCGCTGTAAAAAGCCTGTTTACGATGAGCACTGCAGGACATAAATGGAAATGCAAAACAGAGCTCACAGGGAGGTAGCCGGTTGTATTTTTTTCTCCTTGCAATAAACCCTTATTCCAGTCTGGTTTATCCTTGCTCCTTTCTCATACCCAAACTGTGGTATGTTAGAGCATGGTCACTGCATCATCATGCATAGGAGTCAGTAGGGATTTGTTTTAGAAATGGCAGTTACAGGAGCCCAGCACCACACCAGGTGCATCTTGCTGAAAATGAATGTATTGCTTTAAGAGTTAGGAAGAAAAGTGAGAAGAACAGGGATTTTTGGTTCTGACATAAAAGTGCTTTTATGCCCCATCATTCTTCAAATTTTAAAGAAAGTAATCTGAAAAGACAATGGTGTTTTTAACTGTTTTTAACTCCCTCATGCCCTGATAGCCACCCTCCATTCCCCAGGCCCTGCGTGTGGTCCCTGCAGAGCTTTGCTCATGGCCCATCCATTTCCTGCTGCTGCCTTTGTGCCAGATCTCATCCTATATTCAGCCAAGAGCCTCTTGCTACAACCCCTGTGATAAAAACACCCACTATACAATTCAGGAAGTTATTTTCAGTCTGTGCAGAAAAACACCATTTTAGGAACAGGACTGGCAGAGCGTTTCTCAAAAAAGGAGCTTGTGCATTCTACGAAAAGAGGGAAACACATCACAGATTTGATGCATCCCAAACGGGTGCTCATGAGCCTTGCCCTGGTTTAAAAATGTATCATTTAATATCAAATACCATGGATGATGCAGGGGCTGCAGAAGAGGCTCAAGACGGTGTTACATCTCTTGGCTTTGGGCTGAGTTGGGTTTTCATCCAAGCTGCCTAGAGGAGAAGGACAAAACAAATTAATGTGCTGAACCTCTTGTGATTTCTCATCATCAGCAGCTGCATATGGCAAATGTTCTTTATGTCCTGTACACTGGCTGGTGTTTGTGTGGGTGCCTTCTTGCCTCATACAGCAAGGGCTTTTTCCAAAGCTCAGTGATCATTTGCCTGCAGGGAGCTTTGCAGTGCATCCTAAATATGATGGTGATGGTCTTCTTACTCCATCTCTTGGCAGGAAGGTTTCAGATAATGCAATGCTGCAGTGGAGGCCGTTCTTGTACTGGACCTTTCTGGGCGCTTTTGAAGGACTCGTGTTTTTCTTTGGGGTTTATTTTCTGTTTCAGAATTCATCGTTGGAAGATAACGGAAAGGTAACGCCACCAAAAAAAGGAAGATGAGTGTTTCTTTTGTGCACTGCCTCTTTGATACGCCTGGCAGGGAATATCTACGTGCTTAATCTGTGCAGTGTGTCTCTAGTCTTGTCCAACAGTGTAGCTTTGCTTATGGTGTGATTCTGCAGCAAATGCTTGAAATAAAACATTTTCCAAATCGCCATGGAAACGGGGCAGAGCTGGTTATACTCACCAGGTAAAATGACTAGTCTTACACACAGCTTTCTTCCTACCAGTGAGCTTTACACAGTGCTCATGCCCTCTCCTGTCTGATCCTGGCCCAGGGCAGGAGCAGTGTCTGTCCTTCTCACCAGTGACTGCCCTGAAATTCAGCACGTGCTTGGCTGGTTACAAACAGCTGAATTAGCCCACCTTGATGAGATGCTGCTGCTTAGCGCAGACACGGTGTAGGGCTGCTTGTGCTCTGTGCCTGCTCCAGGGCGTGATTTCAGCCTCCCATTTTTCTTTGACATGGGGGAAGGCTGGTGTTGGGCTATTGCTGCTGTTTTGGAGCCAGCATAAGTCATCACTGCTGCTGCAATGAGCAGACTGTTGCCCCTGCTTGCTCATGCCTCTGGTGTCGGGACACGCTGCATGAGCAAGGTGTGGGAGCTGCTCTGGGTTAACTTGCACAGTAGGAGGAGGAAAAAAGATTGAGGGTGTTTTTGTTTTTGTTTTGTTTTTTACTTATTCCTTTCTATTTTGCTGGTTAATTGAGTACAGAGTAAAGCATTGGTGCAGGGAGGCTCCCACATGTGGTGACCTGAGCTGTCTCAGGACCTTTTCCCCAAGGGAGTGTGCAGCATGTTATCAGATCTCAATTGATGGAGAACTTCTTTATACCATCACCTGTGATCCTTGAAAATACCTAAACTTTTTTTAACGGCTAACGCTTGGAGAAAAGCTGATGAAATTTATGTATGTGTATTCATACATTGCATCAATGCCAATATTTATGGCCCCAGCTATATGTAGTCAAGCCCCTGTATTGTCAAATCAGTGCTTTTCTGTATTTATAGCCATTCTGGCTGTATTTGAATAAAACATGAGGCACTGATAAGTTCTGCAACTGCCTTCAGAGGTCAAGTCTATGTGGCGCTAAAATAAGATCTGTGGTTATGTCTTGTTCTGTAAACACTTATACCTGTAAGAACTGCTACCAGCAATTGTTCATAATATCCATATATGGTTGATTCCTTTTTCGCTCCTATTGACTTTATTTTTTTTGCATTTTTTGAAAACTTTTACATTTCACTTTCTGTTTTAATGTATGCATTCAGATCTTGACAGCCTTTGGTAAGCATCCCTCCCATTCATTGCCATCATTTGGATTTATATGCAGTATCTGCTTTTCTTTGTGTGCATAGTCACTAGTATCTTCAAACCAAACCAGATGGAAAAACACCCATTGGTGCATTCTGCAAATGGGACTACAAAGACATGATGATTGTTGCGAGAAAGCAGAAACTGAGTCAATTGCCAAGAAATCATGAAAAGCAGGTGGTCCAATGACTTGTGTCCTCAACCAACATTGCTGTTAGTAGGAGGTTGTCCCTGTCACTGTCCCAGCTCTGGGTCACTCGTCTGTGTGGCACTGCATGGCACAGGGTAGCATAGCGGGCGGCAAAGTCTTCTAAGCATCAATCCCCCGTAGCAGTCGTTCCATCCCATCCTTCCCCTCCGGACCCTGCTTGCACCCCTGTCCTCATCGTCTCTGTACCTCTTCAAGGAGATGGATCGAGACACCTGTGGCAATGTAACGTGTTTTTCAGATTTTTGGGAACTGGACCTTTGGGACGATTGTTTTCACCGTGCTGGTGTTCACCGTCACCCTAAAGGTTAGGATCTTCCTTCCTTTTCCAGTACTCTTTGCAGATGTTTTCCAAGGCTTGTGTATGTGCAATGAAATCGTGCAGTGAATGTGTTGAAAGTTTAAGCTTCTTTGAATATGTTTTCCACCACACTTAAATCTTCTCTTCTTCCATAGAGGCAGAACTTCCTTATTGTCCTTTGTGTAGTCTGTGGTCTGTAAGTGTTTATGTTTCGGTTAAGTTATTTTTCTACTTTTTCCCTCTTTTGAGAACTCCAGTTAGTTGTGGTTGACTTTTCCCCACACTTTCACCTCTTGGTGTTCAGTTCCAGCAAGAGGAGAGGAGAAGTGGAGAATTTGGGCTTGTCCACCCTGTTTCAGACAAGGCTGAGCGCTGCAACAATCACAAAAGCCCGTGTCAAATAACAATAGCAAATCTGCTTTGTTTCATGGAGCTTTCCAGAACAAACTGTTTGCATAAGACCTTACAAAAGGTCTTTTATGTTTGGTTCAGTCAGCAGGTGGTGACAAGTGGCAATTACAATCCCTGTAACCTTTAGACATTTATTTCCTATAGCATCAGAGGTTGCATCAAATTTATTCTATTAAAAAGTGTCAGTTACAATTAGGATCTCAGTGTTTCCCTGTTGACTGTGCTAGCCTGTGGATGTTGAAAATGTTTTTCCTGGTGCCCATATGCACAGGGGTAGCTGTTTGGAGAACCTTCAACCTTGATGTGAAACCAGTCTGAAATGTCATATAAATCCAATCAAATATGCTCTGCATCTAAAGCCTGTTCTGTCTCTCTTTTTATTCACACAGCTAGCGTTAGATACCCGATTCTGGACATGGATGAACCACTTTGTGATTTGGGGCTCCCTTGCCTTCTATGTGTTTTTCTCATTCTTCTGGGGAGGAGTCATTTGGCAAGTATATTTTCTTTCCATAGTGCTTTCCTAGGGAAATAGCCAGTGCTAGCTTTGTGGGGATGTGGCTCCTTTGGGATATCCAGAGGTTTACAGATGGCAAGGTGTATGCAATCATGCTCCTTTCCCTCCTGAGGAAGGCAAGGTGGATATCTTCATCCAACACCCTCTAAAAGCCAGTACTGGAAGAGGGCTCTTGCATGATGAAATGTGTTTGAGGAGATATCTCAGCCCACCAAAGGGAATAGCCTGAAGGAGGTAACACCCTGGTCACCATCCAGGTGCTCAGCTTTGGCAGGAGGTGATTTGCTTTTCTGCCCAGGGTCATTTCTGTTGCTGAGGCTCTTGTCTTCATTGGGAGGTTCTACAGTAAGCATTTTAGGATCTGTTTGTGCCTGTGGATGAGAAAGACCGGAAAAACTCATGGTGCAAAGAAATCCGGTGAAACGGAAGGAAGGAACAGATGAGGCAGATGTGGAGCAAGAGGATCTGGGCCTCTGGGACAGCTTAAGAAGGAAAAAACAGGAGAAAGCACAGATCCTGCTGATGAAATCCTGGATCTTAATAGGAGAAGAAATTCTCATTGATTTCAGTGCAATCAGGATTTTAGGCTTAATATGTTGCAAAAGCAGGCAAGCAACAGTACATTACAAACATTACTAGTTTTCTATTTCCTGTGCTGGAGTAAATGTTCAGTTGGCATTCACAGTAAACAGTGTCTCCCATTTTACACCTTTGCTTTCCCATGGGCTTGTGCCATGGGCAATTGGCTAGATCCTTGATCCAGCAACCTGTTAATAAAGATGTGGAACTGACTTAAGTATTTTAATTGGGGATTACAAGCTTTGTTTAACTCGTCAGTGTTGCTAACCAGCAAATCCGGATCTGCAATCTAGCCACATCACTGAACTGAAATGTGTGAGTTTTCTACTAAAAGCTCTTTCTGCTGTTTAACTTGCATAGCTCAATATTTTTGACTTAACAGTAAGCAACAACTGCTTTGGGATCCTTGTCATCGGTTATTTATGAGGTGTTTTTCACAAGCATCTGTCAGTTGCTCTCCCTCATCAAGGAAGGGAGGAAGGTGCCAATAACCTGTTGATTAAGAGACACTGGATTTCCACCATCAAAACCAAACAAGAAGCTATAGCAAGACCTGAAATTGCAATTAAATTATCTGGGTTTTGATAAGGTAAATAATTTAAGTGATAGTGGCAAGATTCAAACTCCTCCCCACCTGAAAAGAAACAGATATGGAAGATGCAAAATTAATCATGATAATCCTCTAGAATTAGTGCAGTTGAAGGCAGGAGATAGATTGGGACAAGGATGGACAGTGTGATTTTGTGTGGGCTGTATCCATCTCCATCTGAAAGGGAGGTGTAACTGCTAATAGTTTGATGTGAAGTTTGCTTTCATAATGACTTTCTTGGAAAATCCATGTTAACCAGAATTTATTTGTATCCTTTCTTTTTCAGGCCTTTCTTGAAGCAGCAAAGAATGTATTTTGTATTTGCTCATATGCTGACTTCTGTTTCCACGTGGCTGGCAATAATTCTCTTGATCTTTATCAGCCTTTTCCCAGAAATTCTTTTAATAGTTTTAAAAAATATAAAAGAGAAAAATCATCAGGTAAGGAACAAGATGATGTATCGCACTGTATTTTTAGGAAGACCTTCCTTAAGCACCAGATCAACCTGTAACAGTACCACATACCACTCACATCTCAAGGAAGGCTTTCTAGAGTCTTATCTTGCCCTTTCACTACTTGCCCAAAAATGGCAAGTAGTTAATCTAAAAGAATGCTTATATCTGTAGTGAAGAGAGACTCAACCTGTGCCTTTCCTTCGTTGCCTTCACTGGGTGGAATTGTGCTGTCTCTTATAGAAGCACAGTAACCCTTGTCCAACATGAACTGATCATCAAACCCCCCATATCGTGTTGTGAAAAAAAACCCTCCTGTTTTTATATCAAAGAACACAGCCAGGATGCTCTCCTCAGGTGCTGGTGCAGTGGTAGCAGGGTCAGGTCTTGTCACATTTGCCCACCCTCCAAAAATAACTGAAGGCTTGTACCATGGTGTTCACTCTCCTCGAAAGTCATCTGGTTTCATAACAGCTTTCCTCCACTGCTGAGGAGGAGGGCTCCTTTCAGAAGTGGAAACCTTCTCCTAAAAAGTTTTCTTCATTGCTCCTGGAAATGGTGAAGGCCAGCACTGCCAGGCTCACGACTCACTGTGCTGAGCTCCCCTGCCCATTGCTCTCTGCTTGCCCAGTGGTGCTGAGCGTCCCTGTAGCACCATCTCCTGGGCAGCCCCTGCTCACCCTGGCTGTGCCTCCCCCCTCCCTGTGCCTTCCCCTCCTGCAGCCCTTCTCTTCCCCTTGCAGCATCAGCGAGTCCTGCCTTGGATCAGCACGTGGTGTGTTGCAGCTCCCCAGACCTCTTGCCATCGGGTTTGCATGTCCCTAGGCAGCAGTAGGGCACAGCTGAAGGGGCAGGGTGTGGGGTCACCCCCCCACCAACACCCAGCCCCAAGTCATTAATAGCATCACAGAATGGTTTGGGTTGAAAGGGGCCTTGAAGATTACCTAATACCAACCCCTCGGCCATGTCCAGGGGTGCCATTCACTAGATCAAGTTGCTCAGGGCCCCATCCAACCTGGCCTTGAACAATTCCAGGGATGGAGAATTATTATAGTTGAAAACAATAGAGATGGTAAAAGAGCTATCATTCTAATTTGTAAGGGTCCATGTAACTTCTTCTGCTTAAATATGATTTAATAGTTTCTAGCTTGACAGCCCTGTTGAACCAGCTGGGAGCAAGTTGCTCTCAGCTGTGGACATAGGACAGTGAGGACAGTGCCCTGGAAGGGTGACCGGGGGATTTCTAAGCCCCAGCTCAAGTCACCTGAGAGGTGACCCATTTTTGCCTTCAGCTGTTGGCCAAAGATCCATCTCCTCTTGCAATACCTGCTTTCAAGAGTGCTTTATATGCATTTAACAAAGACTTGTGAAATCATTTAGGAAAGCAAAGTAAGTATCAACTAGAAAAGTCTCTTCAGATGTGCATCCCAAACTGAACACAGGCTGAGCCATATTTAAATGTACATATTGAGTAAGAGCTTTATTATAAGTCCCTGAAGCAGATACCAGCTCTGGATATCTGTGTCATCAATCAGACATCAAAGTCAGTTGCCTGATTAGTAAAGGCATCTAAGATCAGGTAGATGATTTCAAATTAAGACCTTAGTGAGAATCTTGACCTTAATATTGGAATAAAATAAAATTAAAATAAACATCAGTGTCCCAAGGGCAGCATTAAATTAAAAACAAGACTGGGGATGTTTTTTAGGTGCCTGAACCTGAACTTGACAGCCAAGGGTTGTATGTGAGGCCAGGTCAATGGACTCTTAGTATTGACCTCAGTGGGACAGGGTTTCACAGTTTCCTGTAACGCTGCGCATCAGCTCTGCTCAGCCTCCCTCTATTAAACCTTCTGTGTGGAAATGTGGTGGTTGTTTTTATTTTGTTTTAATTTTATTTTTTTTTTTTAACTGCAAGGCGCATTTGTGTTTTCCTTGGTTTCTGCCTTTCTCTTTCTTGTACTGCAATTTTCTGTCTTTTGTGCTGTTGTGAACTAGGTAACGAAGCGCCTTCCTTCCTCAGGAACATCCACTATCTTCATGCTTTCTCAAACTTCCAGCAATCACAGCTTTTCTTGGAGTGAATAAGGTGATTTCCTTTCTGAGTCGCTATGTGTTGCTTGCTCAACTGCCTTTCTCCTCCCTCTAACGCCTAACTCCTGAAAACACGTTTAGATTTGCTCACGCAGCAAAACCTCGCTTTTCCCTGAATTTTGCCTTAATTTAAATCTTTTGCTTAAATATTTCGTCTGTCTCTTCGCCTTCGGTCTCTTGCTGCACATCAGGTGAGTGAGCTGGTTGTGCTCAGGATGTCCAAGTGAAGTGGACAAAGGCAAAGCTGGTTTACACTCTTTTCTTGCTGCAGTTTTGTGTTTTACTGGTCTAGATATGAGTGGGACAAGGTGGAATTGATGTTGTTTGTCCTCTGGATGACTTGGCAAATGGCTCAGACTTGTCTGATCTAGGGGAGAGCTTCCCTAGTGCCCACCTTGCCCAGTCCATCCCACTTGTTAGTGCTACCCTCACGATGAAGGATAGTCTTGGGTTTGCTGATGAAGAAAGTGATGGGGCCACTCACAGCTAAGTGCCTTGATTACATGTCCCTAGCTTTTGGTTTCACTGCAGATCTCCTCAATTACTGCCTATTTTAAAAATACCAGTTATGTGGAGATCAGAGATGTTTTCCTCCTCCCTCAAAAGCATAAACCTCCAAGCCTGAAGTTAAATATTTTGGGAAGCAGAGCCGGTTTCTGAGTATTCTCTGTGCCTCTTGCACTACAAAACCCAGCCAGTGATAATCATTCTTTATGATATGACTTAGCTATAGGAAGGGTTGTGTGTGTCTTGCATTGTTTGACAATAGGCAGGGGCAAGGATTGCATGTGCTATAAGTCTCCTTGCCTCGCTGTTGCAGAGCAGCAGGAAGGCACCTGATTCACTGTCGGCCAGACCTTCTGTCAGACCACTTCTTTTAAGAACATTCTCAGATGAGTCTAATGTGTTGTAAAGGTACCCTGTCTAAAGGAGTTGGGATGGTTTTAAAAGGCATCAATTAACCAAATGTAACCCCCTCCAAATCAATTAAACTGTGGGTTCTTGTAATCCTCTTGACTGTCGGTGTGGGGCACCTGTCCTTGTGGAATGGAGATGCAATGCTTGGGATGCATTTTAATTTGGGGATGCTGTACTATCCAACCTCTTCAAAATATTGTATCTGTACAGATACTTTCAAACTGAAATATTTTGCAGTGTGCAAAGAAATCTTTGAATCTAACTGATAATTTAGTCTAATGTTAAGAGAAAATTTAATCTGAGAGTGCAGTCTGGATTGTGCTAGCAGTGGTTATAAAAGGTAACATTGTTAAATTTACACTGAAAGATTCAAATCTCAGTTGTTAAAATGATTCCAGTATTGCATCTGAATTGTACCAACATCACTTTCTCTAGGGTGCATGCTGTTCTGTCAGATAGAAATAAGTACATTTTAATTCATCTTCATAGATTGACATAAACACGTGTACTTGTCTATGTGTGTCAACACACGAACAGAGGATTGTCTCGGTGTCTGTATGTACATACACACACCAAGAGCATCCTAGTACAAATTGACTTTTTTTTTTTTAAACTTTATAGCAAACCAATAGCAGAATAAAAAAGTGCCAAATTGAATTCACAACTCTGCTTTTAGGGGAGATATCATGTGTGGTGTTGCCTGCAAACAGAAAACTGCAGATGTTCTGCAAGCCTCTCCTACCTTTGTAGCCACAGCTGCTGCTAAATAAATGAGTTTAATTGGCATGGCAGCTCTAGGAGTCATGCTTGCAAGGCCTCCAGTGCCTGTAGTATCTGTCCTGCACAGCTGATCCTTCTCCACTGACGTTAGGTGGTGCTCTCCACCACCATAGACTGGTGCAGACTGGTGCAGGAGGCAGCTGGACCGGGACAGAATGGGAGGCACAGGGGGCAGCGAGGCAGATGGCACTTTTAGACTTCATGTGGCATTTTGCGGATTGTGCAAATCAATTTATCATCCGATTACTTGGTTGTGAATGACATTTGGCACTTTTATCATGGCCTAATCAATCATCTTCTCCTATAAAATGTCAAGTATTTTCTTCTAAAAATAACCAGGAAAAGGTTTATAAGTTTGGGAATGTAACAGTTATGTATATATGTTTTCCTTCTGATTTTTGCAGGCTGGCCCCTTCGATCTGCCTGTGTTAGTCTCATACAAACGTATAGAGAATGGTTATGTGAAGACTGAAGATGCTGTTACTAATTTGGCAGAAAGATATCCTCTCAGGATACTTTAAAGTGCTCCATACAAACACTGCATATTGTCATGCTGTAGGAAAAACCCCATGGTTTTAACCTAACAGTTTTCTGTGACATTACCAAGGACTGTAAGCAGCCATGCTGAAAGAGCAGCAGCCAGGACACTGGCCCCACAGTACCTGTTTGTCTTTGGTCTTGTGGCTTCCCCACCCCTCAGAAAAACAATTCTGCCAAATTCTACGTCATTGGAGGCTGAGAAAGCATCTTTAGGAATTCATCCAAAACAGCATGAATCAAAGTGCAAGAGTGCAGTGCCAGCCCTGCTTCACATGGGGGCTTCCTCTGCCCACTGCAGATCTGAGAGCAGCAGAGTGCTGCTCAAGTCTCTTGCTCTGCCTGACCAAAGAAGTAGCACAGACTTAAACCCAGTAACATCCCCATCTGGCTCCCTGAAGGCACTGGGAAAAGCCTGCTGCTCTCACATGGAATCTGGATGCAGCCCTCAGAGCATCTCTCCTGGTGCTGGGGCTGAGATCCCTCGGCAGGGGACTGCCCCCTCCCAGCCGTGGGTTGCCAGATGCACGTGGCAGAATTACTTGAAAATTCTGGAGAAATCTTTGCTGATCTCTCCTCCAGGTGTGGCTGGAAGCAGTCTGTGGTCTGCCCACAGCAGTGGTGTCTGTGTGGAGACCCACGGTGCTGGGAAGCACCTGAGCATCCTCCCGTGGCCAGTTTGCTGATGGGTTTATTCCTGTTGGAGGGTGAAGAAAAGGTTGTTCTGTGGCTGTTTGTGATGGAAGGAAGCTTTTGTGGGGGAAGAAGGAATCCCAAAACTTGGACTGTGGCAGACTGAGCCTCTCTGTCCAGGCTCCTGTGGCTGTGCTTACATCACTGCACTGTGCAGTTGCTCCAACACTTTAAAGGCCTGAGTGACAGTGCAGTCCTTGGCTGATCCCAGGGACATGGGCTGTGCCTGTGTACCTGCAGGCATATAAAACTGCATCTTGAGTTATTTGCACTAAGAAAAAGACGGTCTAAAAATAAAAGGAATACATAAACCTGATTTCATTTTACATTTTTTTTTTGGTTTTTAAATTGGCATGTTCTTTTGAAACCTACCTGAATAAGAATTTTTCTCTTTAGGTTGTGCACAGCAGAGGTGAGATTCCTGACTCTCAATATTATTTTTTTTTTTCTCTGATACTTCTTATGTGGAAAGAGCAACTTTTTTTGTTGTGTTAAGTCATAAGCAATGACAGAGCACCCTGTGTGCCACTGCGGGTTGGTGTGACGGTCCCTCCCTTGTGCCGATTTCCCCCGGCCCCAGCACTCTTCGGAGTGGGGCAGAGGAACTACTGTGAGAAGCTTCAAGTCTCATTTCAGAAGCAACAAGCTCTACGCTGCCGCTGGGTTTGGCTCCCGCTCGCTCAGGCTTTGTGTCATTTACATGCAATGAAACAATTTGGGACTAGATGGAACGTTCCCCTCACCAAATTTTGTTAAACTGCAGACTACTGATTTTTTGGAAGAATCAAGTCTTGCTCTCTGGCTGCCACCCCTGTGGTCTGTCTTCAAGTGGCGCAGATCAGCTGCTGGCAAGTTCTCTCGTGCGTCGCAAGGACTTTGGATGGGCCTTACCTAAGTGGGAGAGGGGTGTGTACAGTCCCTGTGGCCAGTGGCTGCTTTGACATCACCCAGCATGGGAGGGGAAGTTTGGACAGGACCACTGTATTATACACGCTGCACTGGCCTCAACGCAAGTGGTGTCTGCACCGTGTCAGCAACTGCGGCTCGACTCCTTGCTGCATGCAAGTAAGGAGCTGCACTGCCAGCATGTGTCCCACGGGCAAAGCTTTTGTTTTCTTCTTTTCTTTCCCTTTTCCTAGCTCATTTCACGGACCTAGAATTCAACTTGCAGACCTTGTCCCGTTCTCACCTTTTCTTGCTAAAATGTGGTGCCTACAGATCAAGTATATAATGAATACAATGAAGATACGCTCTATATGCCAAATCTAACCTTTCTCCTTAAATATACAGTTGCTGACTTGTGTTTACATAACCTTTAAAATGTGGGCACTAAAATGCCTAATTCCTGTGATTCAAAACCATTCCAAGCCCGAATGGTCCCAAGCCTCACACCTTGCTTCTCTGTTTTGTGTCACGCTCTACTCCAAGGGTCAAAGTCTGTTCCCCTGGAATTCCACTGGAGCTGCTGGTGATGTTGGGAACAGAGTGAAGCTTGCCATGTGTGTGAACTGTCCAAATAATCACTTAAACAGGCTAATTTCTACAGCCTGTTTAAAGACAAAGCCTTCTGAGAACCAAATCTCTTCCTGTTTCCAAGTGTTGGGTCCCCACTGGATTGCAGTAGCTGTATGTTAAAAACCAAGGTGTGTGTGCGCTGACTGGTGGGGCGAATTTAATGTGAAATGGCTTGAACAGCAGCTCTTTTAGGAATGCAGTTTTTTTCGGGGTTGGATCTTCAGCTAGTGCACTGATGTAGTGCTGGGGGCCAGGACCACCAGGTTACCCTGCACTTGCAGAAGAGCTGATCCTCGTCGTTCAGTAATGGCAAAAATGAAATTCCTATTGCTGTGGGTGGCTTGTGAAATCAGGGGAAACAGGAGATTCCTTTTGAGGTTAGAGAAGGGAAGAAAATGTAGTGATAGTGACTGTAAGGTGTAAGGCAGCAGGATGCTGAGGAGGCAATAATCCTAGAGCAGTGCTGTGGTGTTTGTTCATGTTTCATGATACCCACTGCACTTGGTGAGCTAAAAGGTCAGTACAGGCTTATCGGTGGAAAATCTTGAAGGAAAAAAGGCTGGGTTTTTCTCATAATAATTCGTTGAAGTTTAATCACTGACTAGGGACATTGAAAGATAAGGAAGGTAATTAAGATTCCCTCTAAAACTGTTACATGATAACAGTGAAGCTTGGTGTAGCCATAGCGACTTTTCAAACACTAATCCTAATCATTATGAGAATATTATAAATTACTTGGAATTGCATAAAAGCTTCAAATTGAATTTGTATACACACAGTTGAAAAACTCACCTAATACTTCACCATTTATCCAATTTCCCAGCTACAAATTTTTTTAAAAAACATGTAGTGTATAGAAAATGTAAATTATATACAGGCAATGAACAGATACATTTTCAGCTTCTTGCAAAAAAAGAGGACTGCAACCTTACATTTTTTTCACTTAAATGCAATTTTATACATTTATGTTGCTTTATATAAAGGAAATTGAATGTGAATGTTACCTTTTATGAATGCAACTTGCTCTTTTTTCATTACAGAAACTTTTGTTTGAAGTAATCAATAAACTTTGGTATGTTGTTCTGATTAATATATATTTGTTGTCCGTCTTGTCTCCTTGGATACTCCTGGGTGATGGTTTATTACTTTTCCAGGGTAGTACTAGGAAGATCATTTGCATTTTCTTTGGGGGGTAGATGATGGCCATTCTTGGTTGTTTGATGTGGAGCAGCATTTGCCTAAGGAAATACTAGCTGCTTCTCATGTATTTTTATTTTCCCACCACTGTGGGAATTAGCAGTTCTGCTGGTAACAGCTGCTGCACATAGCTGGCCTGTGCACTCTAAACCCATTTCCCTCAAAAATAATGTTAAATTAAGAAAGTGAGTCCCGTGAATTAAGTGAATAAATTGATTTAACTTTGTAGAATAGGTGTGCTCAGAGCTTTGACATTTAGGAACTGGCTGGGAAAAATGCAGGTCCACGTGCCTGATTTCCATACGTGACGTATTAGTTCTGTACATGTTCTAACATGTAACTAATGTTAGCCATTAGTTACATGGCTACCTGTAATAAATGAGCATTTCTTAGTTCAAAGCCTTAGAAACACACAAATGTGGCTGATTCTGTGCCTCGCAAAGTGCCTGGCGCTGGTGAAGTTCATGCCAGGTATTTGCATTGACGAAATTCCAACAACGCAAGGAAGCTGTTAAAGCACGACTCACAGTGTTTGTGTAATACTCAAGGAAAATATATAGACCTAAATTTATTTTTTTTTTTTTTTTAAGGACACGGGTCTGATTCAAGCTGAAATGTTTATAATGAAAAACTGACAGTTTGAAAAATTCTGTTTTGGCTGCTTCGATCCCTGCAGCTCCCATCAGCCACCGCAGGACAGATGGCTGAGCTATTTAAAACAAACTCTAACCTTTCCGAAGCAGCTTGTACTATTGGAAACCAGATACACGCATTCAGAATCTTAATAGCCCGAGTGAGTGATAGTGAAAATCATCTGAAGAGCTGGAAAGGGTTTTACTCTGAGCTGGCTGCACAGGCTGTCAGGACAAAAGCTGTAAATGTAAGCGATGGGAGACGACCGCAGGTCACTGGGTATTTCAGAAAGCACCAAAATTAGCATTTAAAACACCCATGTAGACCTTCTTGTTAGAAAGGAGAAGCAATGTCATGTTGTAAGGTGATTTTTAACAAGGACAGCAATTTTTTTAAGGTCAGGCTGTTGGCATGTGAGGGCTCTTGGCACGTGGAGGGGTCATGGTCTCCCTGTCCCTCCCTGTCCCCCAGCAGCTGTTGCAGGAGATGCATCCACAGCATTCTCACTGCTGGGATTGGGCTTTGCTTCTTAAATCTTCACACGTCTGGGGATAACCTGTTAAGCTGGAAAATACACTGTGGCCTGGAGAAAGGGTGTGTGTGCACTTGTATGAGTGTTCCTTCCAAAACCAGGGGTTGTAACAACAAATAAGGCAGGTGTGACTGACAGGGAGAAAGTGAAAGTGGGAGGGCAGAGTGGAGACCTTTCTCTTTTTTTCACAATCAAGTAGGTGACATAAAATCCTCATCCTAATTAAATCCCTGCAGGTTTGGCTTATATCAGTGGGGCCAGGATTTTTACCAGGTTTTGGAGGATCTACTTCTCCTGGACTATCTTGGAAAGAGCCCACACCAGACAGTACCCCAGATTGAGGGTGATGCTGCCATCTGCACAAGAAATCCTCATAAAATTCCTGTTTATGAAAATCAACCTGAGCTTAATTGCTCTTATGCACAAGAACTTTGTTGTCACTATGCTTATTCCAGAGGTGAGCAATTCCCTTGGACATCAGTTTGACTCCAAATTGCATTGAACCAGCTCTGTTTTTCCAGTTCTCAGCACCTGACTAAACAGGTATTTTTGAAGGGTGATTTCTCAGATTCAAATAATGGTCACAGACACAACCCAGCATTCTAGCCTTAACCTAGAAAAAGAAAAAAAAAATAAAAATGGTGGTGTTTTTTTTTTTCAAATTCAAGAGGTTTTGAATTTCTTTTGAGTTTTTTTTTTTTCCCAGCCTCCAATCTGGAATTAATGAAATTAGTTGGAATTCTTCCTACAGCTTCTCCCTAAGATGAGATTTAAAGATAAGGAATTGCACCCACATGAAATAAATCTCTGCAAAGAGGTGCTGCAGGTGCTGGCAAGATATTGTCCAGCTGTGTGAAACAGCTTTTTCCCCTCGCACTCAGGTGTGTATGTGCCACTCAGAATGCTGAACCTTGTTGGGGGCCTTGTTAGGATGGGAAATACCTGGAAAAGAAACACCTGTATTTCTGGCAGTCATTGTTTGCTTTTTATCCATCTCATTCCTTCTATCTCAGCTTATCATTTTCTGGGCAGGCAGAGAGCAATGCTTGGCTCTGAGGGAGACAGACACACTGAGTATCTTCTGCCAGTGTAAAACCCAAGAACCTGGATGATGGTTCCATGGAATGCTGTGCTGGAAGAGCTGGGCATTTATTGTGAGGGACTGTAGCAGCCAGGTTTCCAAACCAAGAATCTTTGTGGCCATAAGCCATGAACAATTGCCCTCCAGCCTGAGCAAACACAGCTTTTCCCTGCTGAGAGCTGGCTCAGGTTTTCTTGCACCACCTGAAGTGTCTGGAGGAGGTGCAGCTTTGGGATGTGTAGGATTCCTGACGGTGTCTGGTGCTGTGGTCCAGCCCACCTGGGGCTGGAGTAGGGTGTGTTGGTTGCAGAGACCTCATCCAGATCCTGTCTTAATGATTTTGTCTTCTGTTCAAAGATGAAGAAATAGATTGATTACTGAACCTTAGGGATAACAGCTGCATCTTCTACTGTGTAGCTTTGTTTTTCCTGAAGCCAGTGCCAGTCATGGGAATGCAACACTCAGTGGGGTTGAGTCCTCCTCAGCCTCTCCTGCGCAGTGATAGAGCGAAAAAGAGACAGTCAGCACTTGGATGGGCTTTGCCCTAAACTGCCACAGCTCATGGAGAAACAAATAGCATCCCTGCAATAAGAATACAGCAGGAATGTGGTGTGGCTGTCTTTCCATAGCTTTGCATATGGCTATTTTATAACCACATTTTATTGCTGTGCACCTCAGCCAGATTTTTTGATGAGTAACTGCACATGAACTCTCCCTGTCACACAAGATGTGTTTTATGACCAGACAGAAAAATCATCTATTCAAACTGTTCTGTTGGTGAGGATTTGCTGTGTCACAAACAAGGAGAGCTGCCTGAATGGGCAGTATCAGGGGACATCTGCATTAGTGTAAGAAGAGCTATGATCTACCCAAAGACACTGGTTTTTATTGTTAGACCTTGGGTTCTAAATTAATAGCTCCTCTGGCTGCTGAAGTGTTGGGAAAAGGCTGTTATTATAGTAAGGAGCATAATTAAAAGGTTGTTTTGGAAAAACAGGAACATCCACTTCTCTGAGCTGCCTTCCTGGGCAGCTCAGGCTCCTGTTGAGAATGAGCTGGCATCGTTTGAAACTCGGCATCGGGGAAACTGAGAATGATGCCTAGAGCTCTGGCCAGCATTGGCTGTAGTATGGTTTAATGTAGTTCTCATAAATTGTTCAAGGAATTTGCTAGAATGCTGCTTGCAGAGGATGGAAAGGCTTTTTATTTTTTTTCATTTGAGAATCACTGTAGGCACTAAGGCAGGGAGCAAATCCAGCTGCAGGGTGGTGTGCTGGGGGGCACTGGGAGTAGTGGTAAGTTAAAAAAGGGGAAAAGAAGAAAGATTAAAAGCAGGGGGAGGAAGAAAAGAAAGGCAAAAAGGAGGGTAAAGGAAAAAAGAAAATGAAAAACAAGAAAAAGAAAAAAGGAAATA